>NW_027190170.1:0-45000 GCF_040958095.1 Procambarus clarkii
GTAGCGGAAGAATTCGCACGATTTTTGGCCGCTAGCGGCGAAATTCGCACGATTTTTGGCCGCTAGCAGCGAAAATTGTGCGGTTTTTGACCGCTAGCGGCGAAAATCGCGTGGTCTTTGGCCGCTAGCGGCGAAAATCGGCGATTTTTGGCCGCTAGCGGCGAAAATTGCGCAGTTTTTGGCCGGTAGCGGCGAAAATCGCGCGATTTTTGGCCGGTAGCGGCGAAAATCGCGCGATTTTTGCCGGTAGCGGCGAAATTCGCACGATTTTTGGCTGCTAGCGGCGAAAATCGCCAAATTTATGGCCGCTAGCGGCAAAAATAGCCCGATTTTTGGCCGCAAGCAGCGAAAATTGCGCGAATTTTGGCCGCTAGCGGCGAAAATCGCGCGATTTTTGCCCGCCAGCTGCGAAAATCGCACGGTTTTTGGCCGGTAGCGGCGAAAATCCTGTGATTTTGGCCGCTAGCGGCCAAAAATCGGGCTATTTTTGCCGCTAGCGACGAAAATTGCGCGGTTTTAGGCCGGTAGCGACAAAATTCGCACGATTTTTGGCCGCTAGCGGCGAAATTCCACGATTTTTTGCCGGTAGTGGCGAAAATAGCCCGCTTTTTGGCCGCTAGCGGCGAAAATTGCGCGGTTTTGGCCGGTAGCAGCGAAAATCGCGCGATTTTTGGCCGGTAGCGGCGAAAATCCCGCGATTTTGGCTGCTAGCGGCCAAAAATCGGGCAAATTTTGCCGCTAGCGGCGAAAATTGCGCGGGTTTTGGCCGCTAGCGGCGAAAATCGCGCGGTTTTTGGCCGCTAGCGGCGAAAATCGCCTTTTTTTGGCCGCTAACGGCAAAAATAGCCCGCTTTTTGGCCGCTAGCGGCGAAAATTGCGCAGTGTTTGGCCGGTAGCGGCGAAAACCGCGCGATTTTGGCCGCTAGCGGCCAAAAATCGGGCTATTTTTTCCGCCAGCTGCGAAAATCCCGCGGTTTTTGGCCGCTAGCGGCGAAAATCGCCGATTTTTGGCCGCTAGCGGCAAAAATAGCCCGCTTTTTGGCCGCTAGCGGCGAAAATTGCGCGGTTTTTGGCCGCTAGCGGCCAAAATCCGCGCGATTTTCGCCGCTAACGGCCAAAAACCTCGCAATTTTCGCCGCTAGCGGCCAAAAATAGGGCTATTTTTGCCGCTAGCGGCCAAAAATTCGGCGATTTTCGCCGCTAGCGGGCAAAAATCGTGCGAATTTCGCCGCAGGCGGCCAAAAATCGTGCGAATTTCGCCGCTACCGGCCAAAAACCGCGCAATTTTCGCCGCTAGCGGCCAAAAAGCGGGCTATTTTTGCCGCTAGCGGCCAAAAATCGGCGATTTTCGCCGCTAGCGGCCAAAAACCGCGGGATTTTCGCAGCTGGCGGAAAAAATAGCCCGATTTTTGGCCGCTAGCGGCCAAAATCGCGCGGTTTTCGCCGCTACCGGCCAAACACCGCGCAATTTTCGCCGCTAGCGGCCAAAAAGCGGGCTATTTTTGCCGTTAGCGGCCAAAAAAAAGGCGATTTTCGCCGCTAGCGGCCAAAAACCGCGCGATTTTCGCCGCTAGCGGCCAAAAACCGCGCAATTTTCGCTGCTAGCGGCCAAAAATCGGGCTATTTTTGCCGCTAGCGGCCATAAATTTGGCGATTTTCGCCGCTAGCGGCCAAAAATCGTGCGAATTTCGCCGCTACCGGCAAAAATCGCGCGATTTTCGCCGCTACCGGCCAAAAACCGCGCAATTTTCGCCGCTAGCGGCCAAAAATCGCCGATTTTCGCCGCTAGCGGCCAAAAACCGCGGGATTTTCGCAGCTGGCGGAAAAAATAGCCCGATTTTTGGCCGCTAACGGCCAAAATCGCGCGGTTTTCGCCGCTACCGGCCAAAAACCGCGCAATTTTCGCCGCTAGCGGCCAAAAATAGGGCTATTTTTGCCGCTAGAGGCCAAAAATTCGGCGATTTTCGCCGCTAGCGGGCAAAAATCGTGCGAATTTCGCCGCAGGCGGCCAAAAATCGTGCGAATTTCGCCGCTACCGGCCAAAAACCGCGCAATTTTCGCCGCTAGCGGCAAAAATAGCCCGATTTTTGGCCGCTAGCAGCCAAAATCGCGGGATTTTCGCCGCTACCGGCCAAAAATCGCGCGATTTTCGCTGCTACCGGCCAAAACCGCGCAATTTTCGCCGCTAGCGGCCAAAAAGCGGGCTATTTTCGCCACTAGCGGCAAAAAATCGTGGAATTTCGCCGCTAGCGGCCAAAAATCGTGCGAATTTTGCCGCTACCGGCCTAAAACCGCGCAATTTTCGTCGCTAGCGGCAAAAATAGCCCGATTTTTGGCCGCTAGCGGCCAAAATCACAGGATTTTCGCCGCTACCGGCCAAAAACCGTGCGATTTTCGCAGCTGGCGGGCAAAAATCGCGCGATTTTCGCCGCTAGCGGCCAAAAACCGCGCAATTTTCGCTGCTAGCGGCCAAAAATCGGGCTATTTTTGCCGCTAGCGGCCATAAATTTGGCGATTTTCGCCGCTAGCGGCCAAAAATCGTGCAAATTTCGCCGCTACCGGCAAAAATCGCGCGATTTTCGCCGCTACCGGCCAAAAATCGCGCGATTTTCGCCGCTACCGGCCAAAAACCACGCAATTTTCGCCGCTAGGGGCCAAAAATCGCGGATTTTCGCCGCTAGCGGCCAAAAACCACGCGATTTTCGCCGCTAGCGGTCAAAAACCGCACAATTTTCGCTGCTAGCGGCCAAAACCGCGCGATTTTCGCCGCTACCGGCTAAAAATCGCGCGATTTTCGCTGCTACCGGCCAAAAACCGCGCAATTTTCGCCGCTAGCGGCCAAAAAGCGGGCTATTTTTGCCGTTAGCGGCCAAAAAAAGGCGATTTTCGCCTCTAGCGGCCAAAAACCGCGCGATTTTCGCCGCTAGCGGGCAAAAACCTCGCAATTTTCGCCGCTAGCGGCCAAAAATAGGGCTATTTTTGCCGCTAGCGGCCAAAAATTCGGCGATTTTCGCCGCTAGCGGGCAAAAATCGTGCGAATTTCGCCGCAGGCGGCCAAAAATCGTGCGAATTTCGCCGCTACCGGCCAAAAACCGCGCAATTTTCGCCGCTAGCGGCCAAAAAGCGGGCTATTTTTGCCGCTAGCGGCCAAAAATCGGCGATTTTCGCCGCTAGCGGGCAAAAATCGTGCGAATTTCGCCGCAGGCGGCCAAAAATCGTGCGAATTTCGCCGCTACCGGCCAAAAACCGCGCGATTTTCGCCGCTAGCGGCCAAAAACCGCGCAATTTTCGCCGCTAGCGGCAAAAATTGCCCGATTTTTGGCCGCTAGCAGCCAAAATCGCGGGATTTTCGCCGCTACCGGCCAAAAATCGCGCGATTTTCGCTGCTACCGGCCAAAACCGCGCAATTTTCGCCGCTAGCGGCCAAAAAGCGGGCTATTTTCGCTCTAGCGGCAAAAAATCGTGGAATTTCGCCGCTAGCGGCCAAAAATCGTGCGAATTTTGCCGCTACCGGCCTAAAACCGCGCAATTTTCGTCGCTAGCGGCAAAAATAGGCCGATTTTTGGCCGCTAGCGGCCAAAATCACAGGATTTTCGCCGCTACCGGCCAAAAACCGTGCGATTTTCGCAGCTGGCGGGCAAAAATCGCGCGATTTTCGCCGCTAGCGGCCAAAAACCGCGCAATTTTCGCTGCTAGCGGCCAAAAATCGGGCTATTTTTGCCGCTAGCGGCCATAAATTTGGCGATTTTCGCCGCTAGCGGCCAAAAATCGTGCGAATTTCGCCGCTACCGGCAAAAATCGCGCGATTTTCGCCGCTACCGGCCAAAAATCGCGCGATTTTCGCCGCTACCGGCCAAAAACCGCGCAATTTTCGCCGCTAGCGGCCAAAAATCGCCGATTTTCGCCGCTAGCGGCCAAAAACCACGCGATTTTCGCCGCTAGCGGTCAAAAACCGCGCAATTTTCGCTGCTAGCGGCCAAAAATCGTGCGAATTTCGCCGCTAGCGGCCAAAAATCGTGCGAATTCTTCCGCTACCGGCCAAAAACCGCGCAATTTTCGCCGCTAGCGGCCAAAAAGCGGGCTATTTTTGCCGCTAGCGGCCAAAAATCGGCGATTTTCGCCGCTAGCGGCCAAAAACCGCGGGATTTTCGCAGCTGGCGGAAAAAATAGCCCGATTTTTGGCCGCTAGCGGCCAAAATCGCGCGGTTTTCGCCGCTACCGGCCAAACACCGCGCAATTTTCGCCGCTAGCGGCCAAAAAGCGGGCTATTTTTGCCGTTAGCGGCCAAAAAAAGGCGATTTTCGCCGCTAGCGGCCAAAAACCGCGCGATTTTCGCCGCTAGCGGCCAAAAACCGCGCAATTTTCGCTGCTAGCGGCCAAAAATCGGGCTATTTTTGCCGCTAGCGGCCATAAATTTGGCGATTTTCGCCGCTAGCGGCCAAAAATCGTGCGAATTTCGCCGCTACCGGCAAAAATCGCGCGATTTTCGCCGCTACCGGCCAAAAACCGCGCAATTTTCGCCGCTAGCGGCCAAAAATCGCCGATTTTCGCCGCTAGCGGCCAAAAACCACGCGATTTTCGCCGCTAGCGGTCAAAAACCGCACAATTTTCGCTGCTAGCGGCCAAAAATCGTGCGAATTTCGCCGCTAGCGGCCAAAAATCGTGCGAATTCTTCCGCTACCGGCCAAAAATCGCGCGATTTTCGCTGCTACCGGCCAAAAACCGCGCAATTTTCGCCGCTAGCGGCCAAAAAGCGGGCTATTTTTGCCGCTAGCGGCCAAAAATCGGCGATTTTCGCCGCTAGCGGCCAAAAACCGCGGGATTTTCGCAGCTGGCGGAAAAAATAGCCCGATTTTTGGCCGCTAGCGGCCAAAATCGCGCGGTTTTCGCCGCTACCGGCCAAACACCGCGCAATTTTCGCCGCTAGCGGCCAAAAAGCGGGCTATTTTTGCCGTTAGCGGCCAAAAAAAGGCGATTTTCGCCGCTAGCGGCCAAAAACCGCGCGATTTTCGCCGCTAGCGGCCAAAAACCGCGCAATTTTCGCCGCTAGCGGCAAAAATTGCCCGACTTTTGGCCGCTAGCAGCCAAAATCGCGGGATTTTCGCCGCTACCGGCCAAAAATCGCGCGATTTTCGCTGCTACCGGCCAAAACCGCGCAATTTTCGCCGCTAGCGGCCAAAAAGCGGGCTATTTTCGCCGCTAGCGGTCAAAAACCGCGCAATTTTCGCTGCTAGCGGCCAAAAATCGTGCGAATTTCGCCGCTAGCGGCCAAAAATCGTGCGAATTCTTCCGCTACCGGCCAAAAACCGCGCAATTTTCGCCGCTAGCGGCCAAAAAGCGGGCTATTTTTGCCGCTAGCGGCCAAAAATCGGCGATTTTCGCCGCTAGCGGCCAAAAACCGCGGGATTTTCGCAGCTGGCGGAAAAAATAGCCCGATTTTTGGCCGCTAGCGGCAAAAATCGCGCGGTTTTCGCCGCTACCGGCCAAACACCGCGCAATTTTCGCCGCTAGCGGCCAAAAAGCGGGCTATTTTTGCCGTTAGCGGCCAAAAAAAAGGCGATTTTCGCCGCTAGCGGCCAAAAACCGCGCGATTTTCGCCGCTAGCGGCCAAAAACCGCGCAATTTTCGCTGCTAGCGGCCAAAAATCGGGCTATTTTTGCCGCTAGCGGCCATAAATTTGGCGATTTTCGCCGCTAGCGGCCAAAAATCGTGCGAATTTCGCCGCTACCGGCAAAAATCGCGCGATTTTCGCCGCTACCGGCCAAAAACCGCGCAATTTTCGCCGCTAGCGGCCAAAAATCGCCGATTTTCGCTGCTAGCGGCCAAAAACCACGCGATTTTCGCCGCTAGCGGTCAAAAACCGCACAATTTTCGCTGCTAGCGGCCAAAAATCGTGCGAATTTCGCCGCTAGCGGCCAAAAATCGTGCAAATTCTTCCGCTACCGGCCAAAACCGCGCGATTTTCGCCGCTACCGGCCAAAAATCGCGCGATTTTCGCTGCTACCGGCCAAAAACCGCGCAATTTTCGCCGCTAGCGGCCAAAAAGCGGGCTATTTTTGCCGCTAGCGGCCAAAAATCGGCGATTTTCGCCGCTAGCGGCCAAAAACCGCGGGATTTTCGCAGCTGGCGGAAAAAATAGCCCGATTTTTGGCCGCTAACGGCCAAAATCGCGCGGTTTTCGCCGCTACCGGCCAAAAACCGCGCAATTTTCGCCGCTAGCGGCCAAAAATAGGGCTATTTTTGCCGCTAGAGGCCAAAAATTCGGCGATTTTCGCCGCTAGCGGGCAAAAATCGTGCGAATTTCGCCGCAGGCGGCCAAAAATCGTGCGAATTTCGCCGCTACCGGCCAAAAACCGCGCAATTTTCGCCGCTAGCGGCAAAAATAGCCCGATTTTTGGCCGCTAGCAGCCAAAATCGCGGGATTTTCGCCGCTACCGGCCAAAAATCGCGCGATTTTCGCTGCTACCGGCCAAAACCGCGCAATTTTCGCCGCTAGCGGCCAAAAAGCGGGCTATTTTCGCCACTAGCGGCAAAAAATCGTGGAATTTCGCCGCTAGCGGCCAAAAATCGTGCGAATTTTGCCGCTACCGGCCTAAAACCGCGCAATTTTCGTCGCTAGCGGCAAAAATAGCCCGATTTTTGGCCGCTAGCGGCCAAAATCACAGGATTTTCGCCGCTACCGGCCAAAAACCGTGCGATTTTCGCAGCTGGCGGGCAAAAATCGCGCGATTTTCGCCGCTAGCGGCCAAAAACCGCGCAATTTTCGCTGCTAGCGGCCAAAAATCGGGCTATTTTTGCCGCTAGCGGCCATAAATTTGGCGATTTTCGCCGCTAGCGGCCAAAAATCGTGCAAATTTCGCCGCTACCGGCAAAAATCGCGCGATTTTCGCCGCTACCGGCCAAAAATCGCGCGATTTTCGCCGCTACCGGCCAAAAACCGCGCAATTTTCGCCGCTAGCGGCCAAAAATCGCGGATTTTCGCCGCTAGCGGCCAAAAATCACGCGATTTTCGCCGCTAGCGGTCAAAAACCGCACAATTTTCGCTGCTAGCGGCCAAAACCGCGCGATTTTCGCCGCTACCGGCCAAAAATCGCGCGATTTTCGCTGCTACCGGCCAAAAACCGCGCAATTTTCGCCGCTAGCGGCCAAAAAGCGGGCTAATTTTGCCGCTAGCGGCCAAAAATCGGCGATTTTCGCCGCTAGCGGCCAAAAACCGCGGGATTTTCGCAGCTGGCGGAAAAAATAGCCCGATTTTTGGCCGCTAGCGGCCAAAATCGCGCGGTTTTCACCGCTACCGGCCAAAAACCGCGCAATTTTCGCCGCTAGCGGCCAAAAAGCGGGCTATTTTTGCCGTTAGCGGCCAAAAAAAGGCGATTTTCGCCTCTAGCGGCCAAAAACCGCGCGATTTTCGCCGCTAGCGGGCAAAAACCTCGCAATTTTCGCCGCTAGCGGCCAAAAATAGGGCTATTTTTGCCGCTAGCGGCCAAAAATTCGGCGATTTTCGCCTCTAGCGGGCAAAAATCGTGCGAATTTCGCCGCAGGCGGCCAAAAATCGTGCGAATTTCGCCGCTACCGGCCAAAAACCGCGCAATTTTCGCCGCTAGCGGCCAAAAAGCGGGCTATTTTTGCCGCTAGCGGCCAAAAATCGGCGATTTTCGCCGCTAGCGGCCAAAAACCGCGGGATTTTCGCAGCTGGCGGAAAAAATAGCCCGATTTTTGGCCGCTAGCGGCCAAAATCGCGCGGTTTTCGCCGCTACCGGCCAAACACCGCGCAATTTTCGCCGCTAGCGGCCAAAAAGCGGGCTATTTTTGCCGTTAGCGGCCAAAAAAAGGCGATTTTCGCCGCTAGCGGCCAAAAACCGCGCGATTTTCGCCGCTAGCGGCCAAAAACCGCGCAATTTTCGCTGCTAGCGGCCAAAAATCGGGCTATTTTTGCCGCTAGCGGCCATAAATTTGGCGATTTTCGCCGCTAGCGGCCAAAAATCGTGCGAATTTCGCCGCTACCGGCAAAAATCGCGCGATTTTCGCCGCTACCGGCCAAAAACCGCGCAATTTTCGCCGCTAGCGGCCAAAAATCGCCGATTTTCGCCGCTAGCGGCCAAAAACCACGCGATTTTCGCCGCTAGCGGTCAAAAACCGCACAATTTTCGCTGCTAGCGGCCAAAAATCGTGCGAATTTCGCCGCTAGCGGCCAAAAATCGTGCGAATTCTTCCGCTACCGGCCAAAACCGCGCGATTTTCGCCGCTACCGGCCAAAAATCGCGCGATTTTCGCTGCTACCGGCCAAAAACCGCGCAATTTTCGCCGCTAGCGGCCAAAAAGCGGGCTATTTTTGCCGCTAGCGGCCAAAAATCGGCGATTTTCGCCGCTAGCGGCCAAAAACCGCGGGATTTTCGCAGCTGGCGGAAAAAATAGCCCGATTTTTGGCCGCTAACGGCCAAAATCGCGCGGTTTTCGCCGCTACCGGCCAAACACCGCGCAATTTTCGCCGCTAGCGGCCAAAAATAGGGCTATTTTTGCCGCTAGAGGCCAAAAATTCGGCGATTTTCGCCGCTAGCGGGCAAAAATCGTGCGAATTTCGCCGCAGGCGGCCAAAAATCGTGCGAATTTCGCCGCTACCGGCCAAAAACCGCGCAATTTTCGCCGCTAGCGGCAAAAATAGCCCGATTTTTGGCCGCTAGCAGCCAAAATCGCGGGATTTTCGCCGCTACCGGCCAAAAATCGCGCGATTTTCGCTGCTACCGGCCAAAACCGCGCAATTTTCGCCGCTAGCGGCCAAAAAGCGGGCTATTTTCGCCACTAGCGGCAAAAAATCGTGGAATTTCGCCGCTAGCGGCCAAAAATCGTGCGAATTTTGCCGCTACCGGCCTAAAACCGCGCAATTTTCGTCGCTAGCGGCAAAAATAGCCCGATTTTTGGCCGCTAGCGGCCAAAATCACAGGATTTTCGCCGCTACCGGCCAAAAACCGTGCGATTTTCGCAGCTGGCGGGCAAAAATCGCGCGATTTTCGCCGCTAGCGGCCAAAAACCGCGCAATTTTCGCTGCTAGCGGCCAAAAATCGGGCTATTTTTGCCGCTAGCGGCCATAAATTTGGCGATTTTCGCCGCTAGCGGCCAAAAATCGTGCAAATTTCGCCGCTACCGGCAAAAATCGCGCGATTTTCGCCGCTACCGGCCAAAAATCGCGCGATTTTCGCCGCTACCGGCCAAAAACCGCGCAATTTTCGCCGCTAGCGGCCAAAAATCGCGGATTTTCGCCGCTAGCGGCCAAAAACAACGCGATTTTCGCCGCTAGCGGTCAAAAACCGCACAATTTTCGCTGCTAGCGGCCAAAACCGCGCGATTTTCGCCGCTACCGGCCAAAAATCGCGCGATTTTCGCTGCTACCGGCCAAAAACCGCGCAATTTTCGCCGCTAGCGGCCAAAAAGCGGGCTAATTTTGCCGCTAGCGGCCAAAAATCGGCGATTTTCGCCGCTAGCGGCCAAAAACCGCGGGATTTTCGCAGCTGGCGGAAAAAATAGCCCGATTTTTGGCCGCTAGCGGCCAAAATCGCGCGGTTTTCGCCGCTACCGGCCAAAAACCGCGCACTTTTCGCCGCTAGCGGCCAAAAAGCGGGCTATTTTTGCCGTTAGCGGCCAAAAAAAGGCGATTTTCGCCTCTAGCGGCCAAAAACCGCGCGATTTTCGCCGCTAGCAGGCAAAAACCTCGCAATTTTCGCCGCTAGCGGCCAAAAATAGGGCTATTTTTGCCGCTAGCGGCCAAAAATTCGGCGATTTTCGCCGCTAGCGGGCAAAAATCGTGCGAATTTCGCCGCAGGCGGCCAAAAATCGTGCGAATTTCGCCGCTACCGGCCAAAAACCGCGCAATTTTCGCCGCTAGCGGCAAAAATAGCCCGATTTTTGGCCGCTAGCAGCCAAAATCGCGGGATTTTCGCCGCTACCGGCCAAAAATCGCGCGATTTTCGCTGCTACTGGGCAAAACCGCGCAATTTTCGCCGCTAGCGGCCAAAAAGCGGGCTATTTTCGCCACTAGCGGCAAAAAATCGTGGAATTTCGCCGCTAGCGGCCAAAAATCGTGCGAATTTTGCCGCTACCGGCAAAAATCACGCGATTTTCCCCGCTACCGGCCAAAATCCGCCGATTTTCGCCGCTAGCGGCCAAAAACCACGCGATTTTCGCCGCTAGCGGTCAAAAACCGCGCAATTTTCGCTGCTAGCGGCCAAAAATCGTGCGAATTTCGCCGCTAGCGGCCAAAAATCGTGCGAATTCTTCCGCTACCGGCCAAAACCGCGCGATTTTCGCCGCTACCGGCCAAAAATCGCGCGATTTTCGCTGCTACCGGCCAAAACCGCGCAATTTTCGCCGCTAGCGGCCAAAAAGCGGGCTATTTTCGCCACTAGCGGCAAAAAATCGTGGAATTTCGCCGCTAGCGGCCAAAAATCGTGCGAATTTTGCCGCTACCGGCCAAAAATCGGCGATTTTCGCCGCTAGCGGCCAAAAACTGCGGGATTTTCGCAGCTGGCGGAAAAAATAGCCCGATTTTTGGCCGCTAGCGGCCAAAAAGCGGGCTATTTTTGCCGTTAGCGGCGAAAAAAAGGCGATTTTCGCCGCTAGCGGCCAAAAACCGCGCGATTTTCGCCGAAAGCGGCCAAAAACCTCGCAATTTTCGCCGCTAGCGGCCAAAAATAGGGCTATTTTTGCCGCTAGCGGCCAAAAATTCGGCGATTTTCGCCGCTAGCGGGCAAAAATCGTGCGAATTTCGCCGCAGGCGGCCAAAAATCGTGCGAATTTCGCCGCTACCGGCCAAAAACCGCGCAATTTTCGCCGCTAGCGGCAAAAATAGCCCGATTTTTGGCCGCTAGCAGCCAAAATCGCGGGATTTTCGCCGCTACCGGCCAAAAATCGCGCGATTTTCGCTGCTACTGGCCAAAACCGCGCAATTTTCGCCGCTAGCGGCCAAAAAGCGGGCTATTTTCGCCACTAGCGGCAAAAAATCGTGGAATTTCGCCGCTAGCGGCCAAAAATCGTGCGAATTTTGCCGCTACCGGCAAAAATCGCGCGATTTTCGCCGCTACCGGCCAAAAATCGCCGATTTTCGCCGCTAGCGGCCAAAAACCACGCGATTTTCGCCGCTAGCGGTCAAAAACCGCGCAATTTTCGCTGCTAGCGGCCAAAAATCGTGCGAATTTCGCCGCTAGCGGCCAAAAATCGTGCGAATTCTTCCGCTACCGGCCAAAACCGCGCGATTTTCGCCGCTACCGGCCAAAAATCGCGCGATTTTCGCTGCTACCGGCCAAAACCGCGCAATTTTCGCCGCTAGCGGCCAAAAAGCGGGCTATTTTCGCCACTAGCGGCAAAAAATCGTGGAATTTCGCCGCTAGCGGCCAAAAATCGTGCGAATTTTGCCGCTACCGGCCTAAAACCGCGCAATTTTCGCCGCTAGCGGCCAAAAAGCGGGCTATTTTTGCCGCTAGCGGCCAAAAATCGGCGATTTTCGCCGCTACCGGCCAAAAACCGCGGGATTTTCGCAGCTGGCGGAAAAAATAGCCCGATTTTTGGCCGCTAGCGGCCAAAAAGCGGGCTATTTTTGCCGTTAGCGGCCAAAAAAAGGCGATTTTCGCCGCTAGCGGCCAAAAACCGCGTGATTTTCGCCGCTAACGGTAAAAAACCTCGCAATTTTCGGCGCTAGCGGCCAAAAATGGGGCTATTTTTGCAGCTAGCGGCCAAAAATTTGGCGATTTTCGCCGCTAGCGGGCAAAAATCGTGCGAATTTCGCCGCAGGCGGCCAAAAATCGTGCGAATTTCGCCGCTACCGGCCAAAAACCGCGCAATTTTCGCCGCTAGCGGCAAAAATTGCCCGATTTTTGGCCGCTAGCAGCCAAAATCGCGGGATTTTCGCCGCTACCGGCCAAAAATCGCGCGATTTTCGCTGCTACCGGCCAAAACCGCGCAATTTTCGCCGCTAGCGGCCAAAAAGCGGGCTATTTTCGCCACTAGCGGCAAAAAATCGTGGAATTTCGCCGCTAGCGGCCAAAAATCGTGCGAATTTTGCCGCTACCGGCCTAAAACCGCGCAATTTTCGTCGCTAGCGGCAAAAATAGCCCGATTTTTGGCCGCTAGCGGCCAAAATCACAGGATTTTCGCCGCTACCGGCCAAAAACCGTGCGATTTTCGCAGCTGGCGGGCAAAAATCGCGCGATTTTCGCCGCTAGCGGCCAAAAACCGCGCAATTTTCGCTGCTAGCGGCCAAAAATCGGGCTATTTTTGCCGCTAGCGGCCATAAATTTGGCGATTTTCGCCGCTAGCGGCCAAAAATCGTGCGAATTTCGCCGCTACCGGCAAAAATCGCGCGATTTTCGCCGCTACCGGCCAAAAATCGCGCGATTTTCGCCGCTACCGGCCAAAAACCGCGCAATTTTCGCCGCTAGCGGCCAAAAATAGGGCTATTTTTGCCGCTAGAGGCCAAAAATTCGGCGATTTTCGCCGCTAGCGGGCAAAAATCGTGCGAATTTCGCCGCAGGCGGCCAAAAATCGTGCGAATTTCGCCGCTACCGGCCAAAAACCGCGCAATTTTCGCCGCTAGCGGCAAAAATAGCCCGATTTTTGGCCGCTAGCAGCCAAAATCGCGGGATTTTCGCCGCTACCGGCCAAAAATCGCGCGATTTTCGCTGCTACCGGCCAAAACCGCGCAATTTTCGCCGCTAGCGGCCAAAAAGCGGGCTATTTTCGCCACTAGCGGCAAAAAATCGTGGAATTTCGCCGCTAGCGGCCAAAAATCGTGCGAATTTTGCCGCTACCGGCCTAAAACCGCGCAATTTTCGTCGCTAGCGGCAAAAATAGCCCGATTTTTGGCCGCTAGCGGCCAAAATCACAGGATTTTCGCCGCTACCGGCCAAAAACCGTGCGATTTTCGCAGCTGGCGGGCAAAAATCGCGCGATTTTCGCCGCTAGCGGCCAAAAACCGCGCAATTTTCGCTGCTAGCGGCCAAAAATCGGGCTATTTTTGCCGCTAGCGGCCATAAATTTGGCGATTTTCGCCGCTAGCGGCCAAAAATCGTGCGAATTTCGCCGCTACCGGCAAAAATCGCGCGATTTTCGCCGCTACCGGCCAAAAATCGCGCGATTTTCGCCGCTACCGGCCAAAAACCGCGCAATTTTCGCCGCTAGCGGCCAAAAATCGCGGATTTTCGCCGCTAGCGGCCAAAAACCACGCGATTTTCGCCGCTAGCGGTCAAAAACCGAACAATTTTCGCTGCTAGCGGCCAAAACCGCGCGATTTTCGCCGCAACCGGCCAAAAACCGCGCAATTTTCGCTGCTAGCGGCCAAAAATCGGGCTATTTTTGCCGCTAGCGGCCATAAATTTGGCGATTTTCGCCGCTAGCGGCCAAAAATCGTGCGAATTTCGCCGCTACCGGCAAAAATCGCGCGATTTTCGCCGCTACCGGCCAAAAACCGCGCAATTTTCGCCGCTAGCGGCCAAAAATCGCCGATTTTCGCCGCTAGCGGCCAAAAACCACGCGATTTTCGCCGCTAGCGGTCAAAAACCGCACAATTTTCGCTGCTAGCGGCCAAAAATCGTGCGAATTTCGCCGCTAGCGGCCAAAAATCGTGCGAATTCTTCCGCTACCGGCCAAAACCGCGCGATTTTCGCCGCTACCGGCCAAAAATCGCGCGATTTTCGCTGCTACCGGCCAAAAACCGCGCAATTTTCGCCGCTAGCGGCCAAAAAGCGGGCTATTTTTGCCGCTAGCGGCCAAAAATCGGCGATTTTCGCCGCTAGCGGCCAAAAACCGCGGGATTTTCGCAGCTGGCGGAAAAAATAGCCCGATTTTTGGCCGCTAACGGCCAAAATCGCGCGGTTTTCGCCGCTACCGGCCAAAAACCGCGCAATTTTCGCCGCTAGCGGCCAAAAATAGGGCTATTTTTGCCGCTAGAGGCCAAAAATTCGGCGATTTTCGCCGCTAGCGGGCAAAAATCGTGCGAATTTCGCCGCAGGCGGCCAAAAATCGTGCGAATTTCGCCGCTACCGGCCAAAAACCGCGCAATTTTCGCCGCTAGCGGCAAAAATAGCCCGATTTTTGGCCGCTAGCAGCCAAAATCGCGGGATTTTCGCCGCTACCGGCCAAAAATCGCGCGATTTTCGCTGCTACCGGCCAAAACCGCGCAATTTTCGCCGCTAGCGGCCAAAAAGCGGGCTATTTTCGCCACTAGCGGCAAAAAATCGTGGAATTTCGCCGCTAGCGGCCAAAAATCGTGCGAATTTTGCCGCTACCGGCCTAAAACCGCGCAATTTTCGTCGCTAGCGGCAAAAATAGCCCGATTTTTGGCCGCTAGCGGCCAAAATCACAGGATTTTCGCCGCTACCGGCCAAAAACCGTGCGATTTTCGCAGCTGGCGGGCAAAAATCGCGCGATTTTCGCCGCTAGCGGCCAAAAACCGCGCAATTTTCGCTGCTAGCGGCCAAAAATCGGGCTATTTTTGCCGCTAGCGGCCATAAATTTGGCGATTTTCGCCGCTAGCGGCCAAAAATCGTGCAAATTTCGCCGCTACCGGCAAAAATCGCGCGATTTTCGCCGCTACCGGCCAAAAATCGCGCGATTTTCGCCGCTACCGGCCAAAAACCGCGCAATTTTCGCCGCTAGCGGCCAAAAATCGCGGATTTTCGCCGCTAGCGGCCAAAAACCACGCGATTTTCGCCGCTAGCGGTCAAAAACCGAACAATTTTCGCTGCTAGCGGCCAAAACCGCGCGATTTTCGCCGCTACCGGCCAAAAATCGCGCGATTTTCGCTGCTACCGGCCAAAAACCGCGCAATTTTCGCCGCTAGCGGCCAAAAAGCGGGCTAATTTTGCCGCTAGCGGCCAAAAATCGGCGATTTTCGCCGCTAGCGGCCAAAAACCGCGGGATTTTCGCAGCTGGCGGAAAAAATAGCCCGATTTTTGGCCGCTAGCGGCCAAAATCGCGCGGTTTTCGCCGCTACCGGCCAAAAACCGCGCAATTTTCGCCGCTAGCGGCCAAAAAGCGGGCTATTTTTGCCGTTAGCGGCCAAAAAAAGGCGATTTTCGCCTCTAGCGGCCAAAAACCGCGCGATTTTCGCCGCTAGCGGGCAAAAACCTCGCAATTTTCGCCGCTAGCGGCCAAAAATAGGGCTATTTTTGCCGCTAGCGGCCAAAAATTCGGCGATTTTCGCCGCTAGCGGGCAAAAATCGTGCGAATTTCGCCGCAGGCGGCCAAAAATCGTGCGAATTTCGCCGCTACCGGCCAAAAACCGCGCAATTTTCGCCGCTAGCGGCAAAAATAGCCCGATTTTTGGCCGCTAGCAGCCAAAATCGCGGGATTTTCGCCGCTACCGGCCAAAAATCGCGCGATTTTCGCTGCTACTGGCCAAAACCGCGCAATTTTCGCCGCTAGCGGCCAAAAAGCGGGCTATTTTCGCCACTAGCGGCAAAAAATCGTGGAATTTCGCCGCTAGCGGCCAAAAATCGTGCGAATTTTGCCGCTACCGGCAAAAATCACGCGATTTTCGCCGCTACCGGCCAAAAACCACGCGATTTTCGCCGCTAGCGGTCAAAAACCGCGCAATTTTCGCTGCTAGCGGCCAAAAATCGTGCGAATTTCGCCGCTAGCGGCCAAAAATCGTGCGAATTCTTCCGCTACCGGCCAAAACCGCGCGATTTTCGCCGCTACCGGCCAAAAATCGCGCGATTTTCGCCGCTAGCGGCCAAAAACCGCTCAATTTTCGCTGCTAGCGGCCAAAAATCGGGCTATTTTTGCCGCTAGCGGCCATAAATTTGGCGATTTTCGCCGCTAGCGGCCAAAAATCGTGCGAATTTCGCCGCTACCGGCAAAAATCGCGCGATTTTCGCCGCTACCGGCCAAAAATCGCGCGATTTTCGCCGCTACCTGGCCAAAAACCGCGCAATTTTCGCCGCTAGCGGCCAAAAATCGCCGATTTTCGCCGCTAGCGGCCAAAAACCACGCGATTTTCGCCGCTAGCGGTCAAAAACCGCGCAATTTTCGCTGCTAGCGGCCAAAAATCGTGCGAATTTCGCCGCTAGCGGCCAAAAATCGTGCGAATTCTTCCGCTACCGGCCAAAAACCGCGCAATTTTCGCCGCTAGCGGCCAAAAAGCGGGCTATTTTTGCCGCTAGCGGCCAAAAATCGGCGATTTTCGCCGCTAGCGGCCAAAAACCGCGGGATTTTCGCAGCTGGCGGAAAAAATAGCCCGATTTTTGGCCGCTAGCGGCCAAAATCGCGCGGTTTTCGCCGCTACCGGCCAAACACCGCGCAATTTTCGCCGCTAGCGGCCAAAAAGCGGGCTATTTTTGCCGTTAGCGGCCAAAAAAAAGGCGATTTTCGCCGCTAGCGGCCAAAAACCGCGCGATTTTCGCCGCTAGCGGCCAAAAACCGCGCAATTTTCGCTGCTAGCGGCCAAAAATCGGGCTATTTTTGCCGCTAGCGGCCATAAATTTGGCGATTTTCGCCGCTAGCGGCCAAAAATCGTGCGAATTTCGCCGCTACCGGCAAAAATCGCGCGATTTTCGCCGCTACCGGCCAAAAACCGCGCAATTTTCGCCGCTAGCGGCCAAAAATCGCCGATTTTCGCCGCTAGCGGCCAAAAACCACGCGATTTTCGCCGCTAGCGGTCAAAAACCGCACAATTTTCGCTGCTAGCGGCCAAAAATCGTGCGAATTTCGCCGCTAGCGGCCAAAAATCGTGCGAATTCTTCCGCTACCGGCCAAAACCGCGCGATTTTCGCCGCTACCGGCCAAAAATCGCGCGATTTTCGCTGCTACCGGCCAAAAACCGCGCAATTTTCGCCGCTAGCGGCCAAAAAGCGGGCTATTTTTGCCGCTAGCGGCCAAAAATCGGCGATTTTCGCCGCTAGCGGCCAAAAACCGCGGGATTTTCGCAGCTGGCGGAAAAAATAGCCCGATTTTTGGCCGCTAACGGCCAAAATCGCGCGGTTTTCGCCGCTACCGGCCAAAAACCGCGCAATTTTCGCCGCTAGCGGCCAAAAATAGGGCTATTTTTGCCGCTAGAGGCCAAAAATTCGGCGATTTTCGCCGCTAGCGGGCAAAAATCGTGCGAATTTCGCCGCAGGCGGCCAAAAATCGTGCGAATTTCGCCGCTACCGGCCAAAAACCGCGCAATTTTCGCCGCTAGCGGCAAAAATAGCCCGATTTTTGGCCGCTAGCAGCCAAAATCGCGGGATTTTCGCCGCTACCGGCCAAAAATCGCGCGATTTTCGCTGCTACCGGCCAAAACCGCGCAATTTTCGCCGCTAGCGGCCAAAAAGCGGGCTATTTTCGCCACTAGCGGCAAAAAATCGTGGAATTTCGCCGCTAGCGGCCAAAAATCGTGCGAATTTTGCCGCTACCGGCCTAAAACCGCGCAATTTTCGTCGCTAGCGGCAAAAATAGCCCGATTTTTGGCCGCTAGCGGCCAAAATCACAGGATTTTCGCCGCTACCGGCCAAAAACCGTGCGATTTTCGCAGCTGGCGGGCAAAAATCGCGCGATTTTCGCCGCTAGCGGCCAAAAACCGCGCAATTTTCGCTGCTAGCGGCCAAAAATCGGGCTATTTTTGCCGCTAGCGGCCATAAATTTGGCGATTTTCGCCGCTAGCGGCCAAAAATCGTGCAAATTTCGCCGCTACCGGCAAAAATCGCGCGATTTTCGCCGCTACCGGCCAAAAATCGCGCGATTTTCGCCGCTACCGGCCAAAAACCGCGCAATTTTCGCCGCTAGCGGCCAAAAATCGCGGATTTTCGCCGCTAGCGGCCAAAAACCACGCGATTTTCGCCGCTAGCGGTCAAAAACCGCACAATTTTCGCTGCTAGCGGCCAAAACCGCGCGATTTTCGCCGCTACCGGCCAAAAATCGCGCGATTTTCGCTGCTACCGGCCAAAAACCGCGCAATTTTCGCCGCTAGCGGCCAAAAAGCGGGCTAATTTTGCCGCTAGCGGCCAAAAATCGGCGATTTTCGCCGCTAGCGGCCAAAAACCGCGGGATTTTCGCAGCTGGCGGAAAAAATAGCCCGATTTTTGGCCGCTAGCGGCCAAAATCGCGCGGTTTTCGCCGCTACCGGCCAAAAACCGCGCAATTTTCGCCGCTAGCGGCCAAAAAGCGGGCTATTTTTGCCGTTAGCGGCCAAAAAAAAGGCGATTTTCGCCTCTAGCGGCCAAAAACCGCGCGATTTTCGCCGCTAGCGGGCAAAAACCTCGCAATTTTCGCCGCTAGCGGCCAAAAATAGGGCTATTTTTGCCGCTAGCGGCCAAAAATTCGGCGATTTTCGCCGCTAGCGGGCAAAAATCGTACGAATTTCGCCGCAGGCGGCCAAAAATCGTGCGAATTTCGCCGCTACCGGCCAAAAACCGCGCAATTTTCGCCGCTAGCGGCAAAAATAGCCCGATTTTTGGCCGCTAGCAGCCAAAATCGCGGGATTTTCGCCGCTACCGGCCAAAAATCGCGCGATTTTCGCTGCTACTGGCCAAAACCGCGCAATTTTCGCCGCTAGCGGCCAAAAAGCGGGCTATTTTCGCCACTAGCGGCAAAAAATCGTGGAATTTCGCCGCTAGCGGCCAAAAATCGTGCGAATTTTGCCGCTACCGGCAAAAATCACGCGATTTTCGCCGCTACCGGCCAAAATCCGCCGATTTTCGCCGCTAGCGGCCAAAAACCACGCGATTTTCGCCGCTACCGGCCAAAAACCGCGCAATTTTCGCCGCTAGCGGCAAAAATAGCCCGATTTTTGGCCGCTAGCAGCCAAAATCGCGGGATTTTCGCCGCTACCGGCCAAAAATCGCGCGATTTTCGCTGCTACCGGCCAAAACCGCGCAATTTTCGCCGCTAGCGGCCAAAAAGCGGGCTATTTTCGCCACTAGCGGCAAAAAATCGTGGAATTTCGCCGCTAGCGGCCAAAAATCGTGCGAATTTTGCCGCTACCGGCCTAAAACCGCGCAATTTTCGTCGCTAGCGGCAAAAATAGCCCGATTTTTGGCCGCTAGCGGCCAAAATCACAGGATTTTCGCCGCTACCGGCCAAAAACCGTGCGATTTTCGCAGCTGGCGGGCAAAAATCGCGCGATTTTCGCCGCTAGCGGCCAAAAACCGCGCAATTTTCGCTGCTAGCGGCCAAAAATCGGGCTATTTTTGCCGCTAGCGGCCATAAATTTGGCGATTTTCGCCGCTAGCGGCCAAAAATCGTGCAAATTTCGCCGCTACCGGCAAAAATCGCGCGATTTTCGCCGCTACCGGCCAAAAATCGCGCGATTTTCGCCGCTACCGGCCAAAAACCGCGCAATTTTCGCCTGCTAGCGGCCAAAAATCGCGGATTTTCGCCGCTAGCGGCCAAAAACCACGCGATTTTCGCCGCTAGCGGTCAAAAACCGCACAATTTTCGCTGCTAGCGGCCAAAACCGCGCGATTTTCGCCGCTACCGGCCAAAAATCGCGCGATTTTCGCTGCTACCGGCCAAAAACCGCGCAATTTTCGCCGCTAGCGGCCAAAAAGCGGGCTAATTTTGCCGCTAGCGGCCAAAAATCGGCGATTTTCGCCGCTAGCGGCCAAAAACCGCGGGATTTTCGCAGCTGGCGGAAAAAATAGCCCGATTTTTGGCCGCTAGCGGCCAAAATCGCGCGGTTTTCGCCGCTACCGGCCAAAAACCGCGCAATTTTCGCCGCTAGCGGCCAAAAAGCGGGCTATTTTTGCCGTTAGCGGCCAAAAAAAAGGCGATTTTCGCCTCTAGCGGCCAAAAACCGCGCGATTTTCGCCGCTAGCGGGCAAAAACCTCGCAATTTTCGCCGCTAGCGGCCAAAAATAGGGCTATTTTTGCCGCTAGCGGCCAAAAATTCGGCGATTTTCGCCGCTAGCGGGCAAAAATCGTACGAATTTCGCCGCAGGCGGCCAAAAATCGTGCGAATTTCGCCGCTACCGGCCAAAAACCGCGCAATTTTCGCCGCTAGCGGCAAAAATAGCCCGATTTTTGGCCGCTAGCAGCCAAAATCGCGGGATTTTCGCCGCTACCGGCCAAAAATCGCGCGATTTTCGCTGCTACTGGCCAAAACCGCGCAATTTTCGCCGCTAGCGGCCAAAAAGCGGGCTATTTTCGCCACTAGCGGCAAAAAATCGTGGAATTTCGCCGCTAGCGGCCAAAAATCGTGCGAATTTTGCCGCTACCGGCAAAAATCACGCGATTTTCGCCGCTACCGGCCAAAATCCGCCGATTTTCGCCGCTAGCGGCCAAAAACCACGCGATTTTCGCCGCTAGCGGTCAAAAACCGCGCAATTTTCGCTGCTAGCGGCCAAAAATCGTGCGAATTTCGCCGCTAGCGGCCAAAAATCGTGCGAATTCTTCCGCTACCGGCCAAAACCGCGCGATTTTCGCCGCTACCGGCCAAAAATCGCGCGATTTTCGCTGCTACCGGCCAAAACCGCGCAATTTTCGCCGCTAGCGGCCAAAAAGCGGGCTATTTTCGCCACTAGCGGCAAAAAATCGTGGAATTTCGCCGCTAGCGGCCAAAAATCGTGCGAATTTTGCCGCTATCGGCCAAAAATCGGCGATTTTCGCCGCTAGCGGCCAAAAACCGCGGGATTATCGCAGCTGGCGGAAAAAATAGCCCGATTTTTGGCCGCTAGCGGCCAAAAAGCGGGCTATTTTTGCCGTTAGCGGCCAAAAAAAGGCGATTTTCGCCGCTAGCGGCCAAAAACCGCGCGATTTTCGCCGAAAGCGGCCAAAAACCTCGCAATTTTCGCCGCTAGCGGCCAAAAATAGGGCTATTTTTGCCGCTAGCGGCCAAAAATTCGGCGATTTTCGCCGCTAGCGGGCAAAAATCGTGCGAATTTCGCCGCAGGCGGCCAAAAATCGTGCGAATTTCGCCGCTACCGGCCAAAAACCGCGCAATTTTCGCCGCTAGCGGCAAAAATAGCCCGATTTTTGGCCGCTAGCAGCCAAAATCGCGGGATTTTCGCCGCTACCGGCCAAAAATCGCGCGATTTTCGCTGCTACTGGCCAAAACCGCGCAATTTTCGCCGCTAGCGGCCAAAAAGCGGGCTATTTTCGCCACTAGCGGCAAAAAATCGTGGAATTTCGCCGCTAGCGGCCAAAAATCGTGCGAATTTTGCCGCTACCGGCAAAAATCGCGCGATTTTCGCCGCTACCGGCCAAAAATCGCCTATTTTCGCCGCTAGCGGCCAAAAACCACGCGATTTTCGCCGCTAGCGGTCAAAAACCGCGCAATTTTCGCTGCTAGCGGCCAAAAATCGTGCGAATTTCGCCGCTAGCGGCCAAAAATCGTGCGAATTCTTCCGCTACCGGCCAAAACCGCGCGATTTTCGCCGCTACCGGCCAAAAATCGCGCGATTTTCGCTGCTACCGGCCAAAACCGCGCAATTTTCGCCGCTAGCGGCCAAAAAGCGGGCTATTTTCGCCACTAGCGGCAAAAAATCGTGGAATTTCGCCGCTAGCGGCCAAAAATCGTGCGAATTTTGCCGCTACCGGCCTAAAACCGCGCAATTTTCGCCGCTAGCGGCCAAAAAGCGGGCTATTTTTGCCGCTAGCGGCCAAAAATCGGCGATTTTCGCCGCTAGCGGCCAAAAACCGCGGGATTCTCGCAGCTGGCGGAAAAAATAGCCCGATTTTTGGCCGCTAGCGGCCAAAAAGCGGGCTATTTTTGCCGTTAGCGGCCAAAAAAAAGGCGATTTTCGCCGCTAGCGGCCAAAAACCGCGTGATTTTCGCCGCTAACGGTAAAAAACCTCGCAATTTTCGCCGCTAGCGGCCAAAAATAGGGCTATTTTTGCAGCTAGCGGCCAAAAATTTGGCGATTTTCGCCGCTAGCGGGCAAAAATCGTGCGAATTTCGCCGCAGGCGGCCAAAAATCGTGCGAATTTCGCCGCTACCGGCCAAAAACCGCGCAATTTTCGCCGCTAGCGGCAAAAATTGCCCGATTTTTGGCCGCTAGCAGCCAAAATCGCGGGATTTTCGCCGCTACCGGCCAAAAATCGCGCGATTTTCGCTGCTACCGGCCAAAACCGCGCAATTTTCGCCGCTAGCGGCCAAAAAGCGGGCTATTTTCGCCACTAGCGGCAAAAAATCGTGGAATTTCGCCGCTAGCGGCCAAAAATCGTGCGAATTTTGCCGCTACCGGCCTAAAACCGCGCAATTTTCGTCGCTAGCGGCAAAAATAGCCCGATTTTTGGCCGCTAGCGGCCAAAATCACAGGATTTTCGCCGCTACCGGCCAAAAACCGTGCGATTTTCGCAGCTGGCGGGCAAAAATCGCGCGATTTTCGCCGCTAGCGGCCAAAAACCGCGCAATTTTCGCTGCTAGCGGCCAAAAATCGGGCTATTTTTGCCGCTAGCGGCCATAAATTTGGCGATTTTCGCCGCTAGCGGCCAAAAATCGTGCGAATTTCGCCGCTACCGGCAAAAATCGCGCGATTTTCGCCGCTACCGGCCAAAAATCGCGCGATTTTCGCCGCTACCGGCCAAAAACCGCGCAATTTTCGCCGCTAGCGGCCAAAAATCGCCGATTTTCGCCGCTAGCGGCCAAAAACCACGCGATTTTCGCAGCTAGCGGTCAAAAACCGCGCAATTTTCGCTGCTAGCGGCCAAAAATCGTGCGAATTTCGCCGCTAGCGGCCAAAAATCGTGCGAATTCTTCCGCTACCGGCCAAAAACCGCGCAATTTTCGCCGCTAGCGGCCAAAAAGCGGGCTATTTTTGCCGCTAGCGGCCAAAAATCGGCGATTTTCGCCGCTAGCGGCCAAAAACCGCGGGATTTTCGCAGCTGGCGGAAAAAATAGCCCGATTTTTGGCCGCTAGCGGCCAAAATCGCGCGGTTTTCGCCGCTACCGGCCAAACACCGCGCAATTTTCGCCGCTAGCGGCCAAAAAGCGGGCTATTTTTGCCGTTAGCGGCCAAAAAAAGGCGATTTTCGCCGCTAGCGGCCAAAAACCGCGCGATTTTCGCCGCTAGCGGCCAAAAACCGCGCAATTTTCGCCGCTAGCGGCAAAAATTGCCCGATTTTTGGCCGCTAGCAGCCAAAATCGCGGGATTTTCGCCGCTACCGGCCAAAAATCGCGCGATTTTCGCTGCTACCGGCCAAAACCGCGCAATTTTCGCCGCTAGCGGCCAAAAAGCGGGCTATTTTCGCCACTAGCGGCAAAAAATCGTGGAATTTCGCCGCTAGCGGCCAAAAATCGTGCGAATTTTGCCGCTACCGGCCTAAAACCGCGCAATTTTCGTCGCTAGCGGCAAAAATAGCCCGATTTTTGGCCGCTAGCGGCCAAAATCACAGGATTTTCGCCGCTACCGGCCAAAAACCGTGCGATTTTCGCAGCTGGCGGGCAAAAATCGCGCGATTTTCGCCGCTAGCGGCCAAAAACCGCGCAATTTTCGCTGCTAGCGGCCAAAAATCGGACTATTTTTGCCGCTAGCGGCCATAAATTTGGCGATTTTCGCCGCTAGCGGCCAAAAATCGTGCGAATTTCGCCGCTACCGGCAAAAATCGCGCGATTTTCGCCGCTACCGGCCAAAAATCGCGCGATTTTCGCCGCTACCGGCCAAAAACCGCGCAATTTTCGCCGCTAGCGGCCAAAAATCGCCGATTTTCGCCGCTAGCGGCGAAATTCGCACGATTTTTGGCCGCTAGCAGCGAAAATTGCGCGGTTTTTGACCGCTAGCGGCGAAAATCGCGTGGTTTTTGGCCGCTAGCGGCGAAAATCGGCGATTTTTGGCCGCTAGCGGCGAAAATTGCGCGGTTTTTGGCCGGTAGCGGCGAAAATCGCGCGATTTTTGGCCGGTAGCGGCGAAAATCGCGCGATTTTTGCCGGTAGCGGCGAAATTCGCACGATTTTTGGCCGCTAGCGGCGAAAATCGCCAAATTTATGGCCGCTAGCGGCAAAAATAGCCCGATTTTTGGCCGCTAGCAGCGAAAATTGCGCGGTTTTTGGCCGCTAGCGGCGAAAATCGCGCGATTTTTGCCCGCCAGCTGCGAAAATCGCACGGTTTTTGGCCGGTAGCGGCGAAAATCCTGTGATTTTAGCGGCCAAAATCGCGCGGTTTTCGCCGCTACCGGCCAAACACCGCGCAATTTTCGCCGCTAGCGGCCAAAAAGCGGGCTATTTTTGCCGTTAGCGGCCAAAAAAAAGGCGATTTTCGCCGCTAGCGGCCAAAAAAAGGCGATTTTCGCCGCTAGCGGCCAAAAACCGCGCGATTTTCGCCGCTAGCGGCCAAAAACCGCGCAATTTTCGCCGCTAGCGGCAAAAATTGCCCGATTTTTGGCCGCTAGCAGCCAAAATCGCGGGATTTTCGCCGCTACCGGCCAAAAATCGCGCGATTTTCGCTGCTACCGGCCAAAACCGCGCAATTTTCGCCGCTAGCGGCCAAAAAGGGGGCTATTTTCGCCACTAGCGGCAAAAAATCGTGGAATTTCGCCGCTAGCGGCCAAAAATCGTGCGAATTTTGCCGCTACCGGCCTAAAACCGCGCAATTTTCGTCGCTAGCGGCAAAAATAGCCCGATTTTTGGCCGCTAGCGGCCAAAATCACAGGATTTTCGCCGCTACCGGCCAAAAACCGTGCGATTTTCGCAGCTGGCGGGCAAAAATCGCGCGATTTTCGCCGCTAGCGGCCAAAAACCGCGCAATTTTCGCTGCTAGCGGCCAAAAATCGGGCTATTTTTGCCGCTAGCGGCCATAAATTTGGCGATTTTCGCCGCTAGCGGCCAAAAATCGTGCGAATTTCGCCGCTACCGGCAAAAATCGCGCGATTTTCGCCGCTACCGGCCAAAAATCGCGCGATTTTCGCCGCTACCGGCCAAAAACCGCGCAATTTTCGCCGCTAGCGGCCAAAAATCGCCGATTTTCGCCGCTAGCGGCCAAAAACCACGCGATTTTCGCCGCTAGCGGTCAAAAACCGCGCAATTTTCGCTGCTAGCGGCCAAAAATCGTGCGAATTTCGCCGCTAGCGGCCAAAAATCGTGCGAATTCTTCCGCTACCGGCCAAAACCGCGCGATTTTCGCCGCTACCGGCCAAAAATCGCGCGATTTTCGCTGCTACCGGCCTAAAACCGCGCAATTTTCGCCGCTAGCGGCCAAAAAGCGGGCTATTTTCGCCACTAGCGGCAAAAAATCGTGGAATTTCGCCGCTAGCGGCCAAAAATCGTGCGAATTTTGCCGCTACCGGCCAAAAATCGGCGATTTTCGCCGCTAGCGGCCAAAAACCGCGCGATTTTCGCAGCTGGCGGAAAAAATAGCCCGATTTTTGGCCGCTAGCGGCCAAAAAGCGGGCTATTTTTGCCGTTAGCGGCCAAAAAAAGGCGATTTTCGCCGCTAGCGGCCATAAACCGCGCGATTTTCGCCGAAAGCGGCCAAAAACCTCGCAATTTTCGCCGCTAGCGGCCAAAAATAGGGCTATTTTTGCCGCTAGCGGCCAAAAATTCGGCGATTTTCGCCGCTAGCGGGCAAAAATCGTGCGAATTTCGCCGCAGGCGGCCAAAAATCGTGCGAATTTCGCCGCTACCGGCCAAAAACCGCGCAATTTTCGCCGCTAGCGGCAAAAATAGCCCGATTTTTGGCCGCTAGCAGCCAAAATCGCGGGATTTTCGCCGCTACCGGCCAAAAATCGCGCGATTTTCGCTGCTACTGGCCAAAACCGCGCAATTTTCGCCGCTAGCGGCCAAAAAGCGGGCTATTTTCGCCACTAGCGGCAAAAAATCGTGGAATTTCGCCGCTAGCGGCCAAAAATCGTGCGAATTTTGCCGCTACCGGCAAAAATCGCGCGATTTTCGCCGCTACCGGCCAAAAATCGCCGATTTTCGCCGCTAGCGGCCAAAAACCACGCGATTTTCGCCGCTAGCGGTCAAAAACCGCGCAATTTTCGCTGCTAGCGGCCAAAAATCGTGCGAATTTCGCCGCTAGCGGCCAAAAATCGTGCGAATTCTTCCGCTACCGGCCAAAACCGCGCGATTTTCGCCGCTAGCGGCAAAAATAGCCCGATTTTTGGCCGCTAGCGGCCAAAATCACAGGATTTTCGCCGCTACCGGCCAAAAACCGTGCGATTTTCGCAGCTGGCGGGCAAAAATCGCGCGATTTTCGCCGCTAGCGGCCAAAAACCGCGCAATTTTCGCTGCTAGCGGCCAAAAATCGGGCTATTTTTGCCGCTAGCGGCCATAAATTTGGCGATTTTCGCCGCTAGCGGCCAAAAATCGTGCGAATTTCGCCGCTACCGGCAAAAATCGCGCGATTTTCGCCGCTACCGGCCAAAAATCGCGCGATTTTCGCCGCTACCGGCCAAAAACCGCGCAATTTTCGCCGCTAGCGGCCAAAAATCGCCGATTTTCGCCGCTAGCGGCCAAAAACCACGCGATTTTCGCCGCTAGCGGTCAAAAACCGCGCAATTTTCGCTGCTAGCGGCCAAAAATCGTGCGAATTTCGCCGCTAGCGGCCAAAAATCGTGCGAATTCTTCCGCTACCGGCCAAAAACCGCGCAATTTTCGCCGCTAGCGGCCAAAAAGCGGGCTATTTTTGCCGCTAGCGGCCAAAAATCGGCGATTTTCGCCGCTAGCGGCCAAAAACCGCGGGATTTTCGCAGCTGGCGGAAAAAATAGCCCGATTTTTGGCCGCTAGCGGCCAAAATCGCGCGGTTTTCGCCGCTACCGGCCAAACACCGCGCAATTTTCGCCGCTAGCGGCCAAAAAGCGGGCTATTTTTGCCGTTAGCGGCCAAAAAAAGGCGATTTTCGCCGCTAGCGGCCAAAAACCGCGCGATTTTCGCCGCTAGCGGCCAAAAACCGCGCAATTTTCGCCGCTAGCGGCAAAAATTGCCCGATTTTTGGCCGCTAGCAGCCAAAATCGCGGGATTTTCGCCGCTACCGGCCAAAAATCGCGCGATTTTCGCTGCTACCGGCCAAAACCGCGCAATTTTCGCCGCTAGCGGCCAAAAAGCGGGCTATTTTCGCCACTAGCGGCAAAAAATCGTGGAATTTCGCCGCTAGCGGCCAAAAATCGTGCGAATTTTGCCGCTACCGGCCTAAAACCGCGCAATTTTCGTCGCTAGCGGCAAAAATAGCCCGATTTTTGGCCGCTAGCGGCCAAAATCACAGGATTTTCGCCGCTACCGGCCAAAAACCGTGCGATTTTCGCAGCTGGCGGGCAAAAATCGCGCGATTTTCGCCGCTAGCGGCCAAAAACCGCGCAATTTTCGCTGCTAGCGGCCAAAAATCGGGCTATTTTTGCCGCTAGCGGCCATAAATTTGGCGATTTTCGCCGCTAGCGGCCAAAAATCGTGCGAATTTCGCCGCTACCGGCAAAAATCGCGCGATTTTCGCCGCTACCGGCCAAAAATCGCGCGATTTTCGCCGCTACCGGCCAAAAACCGCGCAATTTTCGCCGCTAGCGGCCAAAAATCGCCGATTTTCGCCGCTAGCGGCCAAAAACCACGCGATTTTCGCCGCTAGCGGTCAAAAACCGCGCAATTTTCGCTGCTAGCGGCCAAAAATCGTGCGAATTTCGCCGCTAGCGGCCAAAAATCGTGCGAATTCTTCCGCTACCGGCCAAAACCGCGCGATTTTCGCCGCTACCGGCCAAAAATCGCGCGATTTTCGCTGCTACCGGCCAAAACCGCGCAATTTTCGCCGCTAGCGGCCAAAAAGCGGGCTATTTTCGCCACTAGCGGCAAAAAATCGTGGAATTTCGCCGCTAGCGGCCAAAAATCGTGCGAATTTTGCCGCTACCGGCCAAAAATCGGCGATTTTCGCCGCTAGCGGCCAAAAACCGCGCGATTTTCGCAGCTGGCGGAAAAAATAGCCCGATTTTTGGCCGCTAGCGGCCAAAAAGCGGGCTATTTTTGCCGTTAGCGGCCAAAAAAAGGCGATTTTCGCCGCTAGCGGCCAAAAACCGCGTGATTTTCGCCGCTAACGGTAAAAAACCTCGCAATTTTCGCCGCTAGCGGCCAAAAATAGGGCTATTTTTGCAGCTAGCGGCCAAAAATTTGGCGATTTTCGCCGCTAGCGGGCAAAAATCGTGCGAATTTCGCCGCAGGCGGCCAAAAATCGTGCGAATTTCGCCGCTACCGGCCAAAAACCGCGCAATTTTCGCCGCTAGCGGCAAAAATTGCCCGATTTTTGGCCGCTAGCAGCCAAAATCGCGGGATTTTCGCCGCTACCGGCCAAAAATCGCGCGATTTTCGCTGCTACCGGCCAAAACCGCGCAATTTTCGCCGCTAGCGGCCAAAAAGCGGGCTATTTTCGCCACTAGCGGCAAAAAATCGTAAAATTTCGCCGCTAGCGGCCAAAAATCGTGCGAATTTTGCCGCTACCGGCCTAAAACCGCGCAATTTTCGTCGCTAGCGGCAAAAATAGCCCGATTTTTGGCCGCTAGCGGCCAAAATCACAGGATTTTCGCCGCTACCGGCCAAAAACCGTGCGATTTTCGCAGCTGGCGGGCAAAAATCGCGCGATTTTCGCCGCTAGCGGCCAAAAACCGCGCAATTTTCGCTGCTAGCGGCCAAAAATCGGGCTATTTTTGCCGCTAGCGGCCATAAATTTGGCGATTTTCGCCGCTAGCGGCCAAAAATCGTGCGAATTTCGCCGCTACCGGCAAAAATCGCGCGATTTTCGCCGCTACCGGCCAAAAATCGCGCGATTTTCGCCGCTACCGGCCAAAAACCGCGCAATTTTCGCCGCTAGCGGCCAAAAATCGCCGATTTTCGCCGCTAGCGGCCAAAAACCACGCGATTTTCGCCGCTAGCGGTCAAAAACCGCGCAATTTTCGCTGCTAGCGGCCAAAAATCGTGCGAATTTCGCCGCTAGCGGCCAAAAATCGTGCGAATTCTTCCGCTACCGGCCAAAAACCGCGCAATTTTCGCCGCTTAGCGGCCAAAAAGCGGGCTATTTTTGCCGCTAGCGGCCAAAAATCGGCGATTTTCGCCGCTAGCGGCCAAAAACCGCGGGATTTTCGCAGCTGGCGGAAAAAATAGCCCGATTTTTGGCCGCTAGCGGCCAAAATCGCGCGGTTTTCGCCGCTACCGGCCAAACACCGCGCAATTTTCGCCGCTAGCGGCCAAAAAGCGGGCTATTTTTGCCGCTAGCGGCCAAAAATAGGCGATTTTCGCCGCTAGCGGCCAAAAACCGCGCGATTTTCGCCGCTAGCGGCCAAAAACCGCGCAATTTTCGCCGCTAGCGGCAAAAATTTGCCCGATTTTTGGCCGCTAGCAGCCAAAATCGCGGGATTTTCGCCGCTACCGGCCAAAAATCGCGCGATTTTCGCTGCTACCGGCCAAAACCGCGCAATTTTCGCCGCTAGCGGCCAAAAAGCGGGCTATTTTCGCCACTAGCGGCAAAAAATCGTGGAATTTCGCCGCTAGCGGCCAAAAATCGTGCGAATTTTGCCGCTACCGGCCTAAAACCGCGCAATTTTCGTCGCTAGCGGCAAAAATAGCCCGATTTTTGGCCGCTAGCGGCCAAAATCACAGGATTTTCGCCGCTACCGGCCAAAAACCGTGCGATTTTCGCAGCTGGCGGGCAAAAATCGCGCGATTTTCGCCGCTAGCGGCCAAAAACCGCGCAATTTTCGCTGCTAGCGGCCAAAAATCGGGCTATTTTTGCCGCTAGCGGCCATAAATTTGGCGATTTTCGCCGCTAGCGGCCAAAAATCGTGCGAATTTCGCCGCTACCGGCAAAAATCGCGCGATTTTCGCCGCTACCGGCCAAAAATCGCGCGATTTTCGCCGCTACCGGCCAAAAACCGCGCAATTTTCGCCGCTAGCGGCCAAAAATCGCCGATTTTCGCCGCTAGCGGCGAAATTCGCACGATTTTTGGCCGCTAGCAGCGAAAATTGCGCGGTTTTTGACCGCTAGCGGCGAAAATCGCGTGGTTTTTGGCCGCTAGCGGCGAAAATCGGCGATTTTTGGCCGCTAGCGGCGAAAATTGCGCGGTTTTTGGCCGGTAGCGGCGAAAATCGCGCGATTTTTGGCCGGTAGCGGCGAAAATCGCGCGATTTTTGCCGGTAGCGGCGAAATTCGCACGATTTTTGGCCGCTAGCGGCGAAAATCGCCAAATTTATGGCCGCTAGCGGCAAAAATAGCCCGATTTTTGGCCGCTAGCAGCGAAAATTGCGCGGTTTTTGGCCGCTAGCGGCGAAAATCGCGCGATTTTTGCCCGCCAGCTGCGAAAATCGCACGGTTTTTGGCCGGTAGCGGCGAAAATCCTGTGATTTTAGCGGCCAAAATCGCGCGGTTTTCGCCGCTACCGGCCAAACACCGCGCAATTTTCGCCGCTAGCGGCCAAAAAGCGGGCTATTTTTGCCGTTAGCGGCCAAAAAAAGGCGATTTTCGCCGCTAGCGGCCAAAAAAAGGCGATTTTCGCCGCTAGCGGCCAAAAACCGCGCGATTTTCGCCGCTAGCGGCCAAAAACCGCGCAATTTTCGCCGCTAGCGGCAAAAATTGCCCGATTTTTGGCCGCTAGCAGCCAAAATCGCGGGATTTTCGCCGCTACCGGCCAAAAATCGCGCGATTTTCGCTGCTACCGGCCAAAACCGCGCAATTTTCGCCGCTAGCGGCCAAAAAGCGGGCTATTTTCGCCACTAGCGGCAAAAAATCGTGGAATTTCGCCGCTAGCGGCCAAAAATCGTGCGAATTTTGCCGCTACCGGCCTAAAACCGCGCAATTTTCGTCGCTAGCGGCAAAAATAGCCCGATTTTTGGCCGCTAGCGGCCAAAATCACAGGATTTTCGCCGCTACCGGCCAAAAACCGTGCGATTTTCGCAGCTGGCGGGCAAAAATCGCGCGATTTTCGCCGCTAGCGGCCAAAAACCGCGCAATTTTCGCTGCTAGCGGCCAAAAATCGGCCTATTTTTGCCGCTAGCGGCCATAAATTTGGCGATTTTCGCCGCTAGCGGCCAAAAATCGTGCGAATTTCGCCGCTACCGGCAAAAATCGCGCGATTTTCGCCGCTACCGGCCAAAAATCGCGCGATTTTCGCCGCTACCGGCCAAAAACCGCGCAATTTTCGCCGCTAGCGGCCAAAAATCGCCGATTTTCGCCGCTAGCGGCCAAAAACCACGCGATTTTCGCCGCTAGCGGTCAAAAACCGCGCAATTTTCGCTGCTAGCGGCCAAAAATCGTGCGAATTTCGCCGCTAGCGGCCAAAAATCGTGCGAATTCTTCCGCTACCGGCCAAAACCGCGCGATTTTCGCCGCTACCGGCCAAAAATCGCGCGATTTTCGCTGCTACCGGCCAAAACCGCGCAATTTTCGCCGCTAGCGGCCAAAAAGCGGGCTATTTTCGCCACTAGCGGCAAAAAATCGTGGAATTTCGCCGCTAGCGGCCAAAAATCGTGCGAATTTTGCCGCTACCGGCCAAAAATCGGCGATTTTCGCCGCTAGCGGCCAAAAACCGCGGGATTTTCGCAGCTGGCGGAAAAAATAGCCCGATTTTTGGCCGCTAGCGGCCAAAAAGCGGGCTATTTTTGCCGTTAGCGGCCAAAAAAAAGGCGATTTTCGCCGCTAGCGGCCAAAAACCGCGCGATTTTCGCCGAAAGCGGCCAAAAACCTCGCAATTTTCGCCGCTAGCGGCCAAAAATAGGGCTATTTTTGCCGCTAGCGGCCAAAAATTCGGCGATTTTCGCCGCTAGCGGGCAAAAATCGTGCGAATTTCGCCGCAGGCGGCCAAAAATCGTGCGAATTTCGCCGCTACCGGCCAAAAACCGCGCAATTTTCGCCGCTAGCGGCAAAAATAGCCCGATTTTTGGCCGCTAGCAGCCAAAATCGCGGGATTTTCGCCGCTACCGGCCAAAAATCGCGCGATTTTCGCTGCTACTGGCCAAAACCGCGCAATTTTCGCCGCTAGCGGCCAAAAAGCGGGCTATTTTCGCCACTAGCGGCAAAAAATCGTGGAATTTCGCCGCTAGCGGCCAAAAATCGTGCGAATTTTGCCGCTACCGGCAAAAATCGCGCGATTTTCGCCGCTACCGGCCAAAAATCGCCGATTTTCGCCGCTAGCGGCCAAAAACCACGCGATTTTCGCCGCTAGCGGTCAAAAACCGCGCAATTTTCGCTGCTAGCGGCCAAAAATCGTGCGAATTTCGCCGCTAGCGGCCAAAAATCGTGCGAATTCTTCCGCTACCGGCCAAAACCGCGCGATTTTCGCCGCTACCGGCCAAAAATCGCGCGATTTTCGCTGCTACCGGCCAAAACCGCGCAATTTTCGCCGCTAGCGGCCAAAAAGCGGGCTATTTTCGCCACTAGCGGCAAAAAATCGTGGAATTTCGCCGCTAGCGGCCAAAAATCGTGCGAATTTTGCCGCTACCGGCCTAAAACCGCGCAATTTTCGCCGCTAGCGGCCAAAAAGCGGGCTATTTTTGCCGCTAGCGGCCAAAAATCGGCGATTTTCGCCGCTAGCGGCCAAAAACCGCGGGATTTTCGCAGCTGGCGGAAAAAATAGCCCGATTTTTGGCCGCTAGCGGCCAAAAAGCGGGCTATTTTTGCCGTTAGCGGCCAAAAAAAGGCGATTTTCGCCGCTAGCGGCCAAAAACCGCGTGATTTTCGCCGCTAACGGTAAAAAACCTCGCAATTTTCGCCGCTAGCGGCCAAAAATAGGGCTATTTTTGCAGCTAGCGGCCAAAAATTTGGCGATTTTCGCCGCTAGCGGGCAAAAATCGTGCGAATTTCGCCGCAGGCGGCCAAAAATCGTGCGAATTTCGCCGCTACCGGCCAAAAACCGCGCAATTTTCGCCGCTAGCGGCAAAAATTGCCCGATTTTTGGCCGCTAGCAGCCAAAATCGCGGGATTTTCGCCGCTACCGGCCAAAAATCGCGCGATTTTCGCTGCTACCGGCCAAAACCGCGCAATTTTCGCCGCTAGCGGCCAAAAAGCGGGCTATTTTCGCCACTAGCGGCAAAAAATCGTGGAATTTCGCCGCTAGCGGCCAAAAATCGTGCGAATTTTGCCGCTACCGGCCTAAAACCGCGCAATTTTCGTCGCTAGCGGCAAAAATAGCCCGATTTTTGGCCGCTAGCGGCCAAAATCACAGGATTTTCGCCGCTACCGGCCAAAAACCGTGCGATTTTCGCAGCTGGCGGGCAAAAATCGCGCGATTTTCGCCGCTAGCGGCCAAAAACCGCGCAATTTTCGCTGCTAGCGGCCAAAAATCGGGCTATTTTTGCCGCTAGCGGCCATAAATTTGGCGATTTTCGCCGCTAGCGGCCAAAAATCGTGCGAATTTCGCCGCTACCGGCAAAAATCGCGCGATTTTCGCCGCTACCGGCCAAAAATCGCGCGATTTTCGCCGCTACCGGCCAAAAACCGCGCAATTTTCGCCGCTAGCGGCCAAAAATCGCCGATTTTCGCCGCTAGCGGCCAAAAACCACGCGATTTTCGCCGCTAGCGGTCAAAAACCGCACAATTTTCGCTGCTAGCGGCCAAAAATCGTGCGAATTTCGCCGCTAGCGGCCAAAAATCGTGCGAATTCTTCCTGCTACCGGCCAAAACCGCGCGATTTTCGCTGCTACCGGCCAAAAACCGCGCAATTTTCGCCGCTAGCGGCCAAAAAGCGGGCTATTTTTGCCGCTAGCGGCCAAAAATCGGCGATTTTCGCCGCTAGCGGCCAAAAACCCCGGGATTTTCGCAGCTGGCGGAAAAAATAGCCCGATTTTTGGCCGCTAGCGGCCAAAAAGCGGGCTATTTTTGCCGTTAGCGGCCAAAAAAAGGCGATTTTCGCCGCTAGCGGCCAAAAACCGCGCGATTTTCGCCGCTAGCGGCCAAAAACCTAGCAATTTTCGCCGCTAGCGGCCAAAAATAGGGCTATTTTTGCCGCTAGCGGCCAAAAATTCGGCGATTTTTGCCGCTAGCGGGCAAAAATCGTGCGAATTTCGCCGCAGGCGGCCAAAAATCGTGCGAATTTCGCCGCTACCGGCCAAAAACCGCGCAATTTTCGCCGCTAGCGGCAAAAATAGCCCGATTTTTGGCCGCTAGCAGCCAAAATCGCGGGATTTTCGCCGCTACCGGCCAAAAATCGCGCGATTTTCGCTGCTACCGGCCAAAACCGCGCAATTTTCGCCGCTAGCGGCCAAAAAGCGGGCTATTTTCGCCACTAGCGGCAAAAAATCGTGGAATTTCGCCGCTAGCGGCCAAAAATCGTGCGAATTTTGCCGCTACCGGCCTAAAACCGCGCAATTTTCGTCGCTAGCGGCAAAAATAGCCCGATTTTTGGCCGCTAGCGGCCAAAATCACAGGATTTTCGCCGCTACCGGCCAAAAACCGTGCGATTTTCGCAGCTGGCGGGCAAAAATCGCGCGATTTTCGCCGCTAGCGGCCAAAAACCGCGCAATTTTCGCTGCTAGCGGCCAAAAATCGGGCTATTTTTGCCGCTAGCGGCCATAAATTTGGCGATTTTCGCCGCTAGCGGCCAAAAATCGTGCGAATTTCGCCGCTACCGGCAAAAATCGCGCGATTTTCGCCGCTACCGGCCAAAAATCGCGCGATTTTCGCCGCTACCGGCCAAAAACCGCGCAATTTTCGCCGCTAGCGGCCAAAAATCGCGGATTTTCGCCGCTAGCGGCCAAAAACCACGCGATTTTCGCCGCTAGCGGTCAAAAACCGCACAATTTTCGCTGCTAGCGGCCAAAAATCGTGCGAATTTCGCCGCTAGCGGCCAAAAATCGTGCGAATTCTTCCGCTACCGGCCAAAACCGCGCGATTTTCGCCGCTACCGGCTAAAAATCGCGCGATTTTCGCTGCTACCGGCCAAAAACCGCGCAATTTTCGCCGCTAGCGGCCAAAAAGCGGGCTAATTTTGCCGCTAGCGGCCAAAAATCGGCGATTTTCGCCGCTAGCGGCCAAAAACCGCGGGATTTTCGCAGCTGGCGGAAAAATAGCCCGATTTTTGGCCGCTAGCGGCCAAAATCGCGCGGTTTTCGCCGCTACCGGCCAAAAACCACGCAATTTTTGCCGCTAGCGGCCAAAAAGCGGGCTATTTTTGCCGTTAGCGGCCAAAATCGCGGGATTTTCGCCGCTACCGGCCAAAAATCGCGCGATTTTCGCTGCTACTGGCCAAAACCGCGCAATTTTCGCCGCTAGCGGCCAAAAAGCGGGCTATTTTCGCCACTAGCGGCAAAAAATCGTGGAATTTCGCCGCTAGCGGCCAAAAATCGTGCGAATTTTGCCGCTACCGGCAAAAATCGCGCGATTTTCGCCGCTACCGGCCAAAAATCGCCGATTTTCGCCGCTAGCGGCCAAAAACCACGCGATTTTCGCCGCTAGCGGTCAAAAACCGCGCAATTTTCGCTGCTAGCGGCCAAAAATCGTGCGAATTTCGCCGCTAGCGGCCAAAAATCGTGCGAATTCTTCCGCTACCGGCCAAAACCGCGCGATTTTCGCCGCTACCGGCCAAAAATCGCGCGATTTTCGCTGCTACCGGCCAAAACCGCGCAATTTTCGCCGCTAGCGGCCAAAAAGCGGGCTATTTTCGCCACTAGCGGCAAAAAATCGTGGAATTTCGCCGCTAGCGGCAAAAAATCGTGCGAATTTTGCCGCTACCGGCCTAAAACCGCGCAATTTTCGCCGCTAGCGGCCAAAAAGCGGGCTATTTTTGCCGCTAGCGGCCAAAAATCGGCGATTTTCGCCGCTAGCGGCCAAAAACCGCGGGATTTTCGCAGCTGGCGGAAAAAATAGCCCGATTTTTGGCCGCTAGTGGCGAAAATTGCGCGGTTTTTGGCCGGTAGGGGCGAAAACCGCGCGATTTTGGCCGCTAGCGGCCAAAAATCGGGCTATTTTTTCCGCCAGCTGCGAAAATCCCGCGGTTTTTGGCCGCTAGCGGCGAAAATCGCCGATTTTGGCCGCTAGCGGCAAAAATAGCCCGCTTTTTGGCCGCTAGCGGCGAAAATTGCGCGGTTTTTGGCCGGTAGCAGCGAAAATCGCGCGGTTTTGGCCGGTAGCGGAAGAATTCGCACGATTTTTGGCCGCTAGCGGCGAAATTCGCACGATTTTTGGCCGCTAGCAGCGAAAATTGTGCGGTTTTTGACCGCTAGCGGCGAAATTCGCACGATTTTTGGCCGCTAGCAGCGAAAATTGTGCGGTTTTTGACCGCTAGCGGCGAAAATCGCGTGGTTTTTGGCCGCTAGCGGCGAAAATCGGCGATTTTTGGCCGCTAGCGGCGAAAATTGCGCGGTTTTTGGCCGGTAGCGGCGAAAATCGCGCGATTTTTGGCCGGTAGCGGCGAAAATCGCGCGATTTTTGCCGGTAGCGGCGAAATTCGCACGATTTTTGGCCGCTAGCGGCGAAAATCGCCAAATTTATGGCCGCTAGCGGCAAAAATAGCCCGATTTTTGGCCGCTAGCAGCGAAAATTGCGCGGTTTTTGGCCGCTAGCGGCGAAAATCGCGCGATTTTTGCCCGCCAGCTGCGAAAATCGCACGGTTTTTGGCCGGTAGCGGCGAAAATCCTGTGATTTTGGCCGCTAGCGGCCAAAAATCGGGCTATTTTTGCCGCTAGCGACGAAAATTGCGCGGTTTTAGGCCGGTAGCGGCAAAATTCGCACGATTTTTGGCCGCTAGCGGCGAAATTCCACGATTTTTTGCCGCTAGTGGCGAAAATAGCCCGCTTTTTGGCCGCTAGCGGCGAAAATTGCGCGGTTTTGGCCGGTAGCAGCGAAAATCGCGCGATTTTTGGCCGGTAGCGGCGAAAATCCCGCGATTTTGGCTGCTAGTGGCCAAAAATCGGGCAATTTTTGCCGCTAGCGGCGAAAATTGCGCGGTTTTTGGCCGCTAGCGGCGAAAATCGCGCGGTTTTTGGCCGCTAGCGGCGAAAATTGCCTTTTTTTGGCCGCTAACGGCAAAAATAGCCCGCTTTTTGGCCGCTAGCGGCGAAAATTGCGCGGTGTTTGGCCGGTAGCGGCGAAAACCGCGCGATTTTGGCCGCTAGCGGCCAAAAATCGGGCTATTTTTTCCGCCAGCTGCGAAAATCCCGCGGTTTTTGGCCGCTAGCGGCGAAAATCGCCGATTTTTGGCCGCTAGCGGCAAAAATAGCCCGCTTTTTGGCCGCTAGCGGCGAAAATTGCGCGGTTTTTGGCCGGTAGCGGAAGAATTCGCATGATTTTTGGCCGCTAGCGGCGAAATTCGCACGATTTTTGGCCGCTAGCAGCGAAAATTGCGCGGTTTTTGACCGCTAGTGGCGAAAATCGCGTGGTTTTTGGCCGCTAGCGGCGAAAATCGGCGATTTTTGGCCGCTAGCGGCGAAAATTGCGCGGTTTTTGGCCGGTAGCGGCGAAAATCGCGCGATTTTTGGCCGGTAGCGGCGAAAATCGCGCGATTTTTGCCGGTAGCGGCGAAATTCGCACGATTTTTGGCCGCTAGCGGCGAAAATCGCCAAATTTATGGCCGCTAGCGGCAAAAATAGCCCGATTTTTGGCTGCTAGCAGCGAAAATTGCGCGGTTTTTGGCCGCTAGCGGCGAAAATCGCGCGATTTTTGCCCGCCAGCTGCGAAAATCGCACGGTTTTTGGCCGGTAGCGGCGAAAATCCTGTGATTTTGGCCGCTAGCGGCCAAAAATCGGGCTATTTTTGCCCCTAGCGACGAAAATTGCGCGGTTTTAGGCCGGTAGCGGCAAAATTCGCACGATTTTTGGCCGCTAGCGGCGAAATTCCACGATTTTTTGCCGCTAGTGGCGAAAATAGCCCGCTTTTTGGCCGCTAGCGGCGAAAATTGCGCGGTTTTGGCCGGTAGCAGCGAAAATCGCGCGATTTTTGGCCGGTAGCGGCGAAAATCCCGCGATTTTGGCTGCTAGCGGTTAAAAATCGGGCAATTTTTGCCGCTAGCGGCGAAAATTGCGCGGTTTTTGGCCGCTAGCGGCGAAAATCGCGCGGTTTTTGGCCGCTAGCGGCGAAAATCGCCTTTTTTTGGCCGCTAACGGCAAAAATAGCCCGCTTTTTGGCCGCTAGCGGCGAAAATTGCGCGGTGTTTGACCGGTAGCGGCGAAAACCGCGCGATTTTGGCCGCTAGCGGCCAAAAATCGGGCTATTTTTTCCGCCAGCTGCGAAAATCCCGCGGTTTTTGGCCGCTAGCGGCGAAAATCGCCGATTTTTGGCCGCTAGCGGCAAAAATAGCCCGCTTTTTGGCCGCTAGCGGCGAAAATTGCGCGGTTTTTGGCCGGTAGCGGAAGAATTCGCATGATTTTTGGCCGCTAGCGGCGAAATTCGCACGATTTTTGGCCGCTAGCAGCGAAAATTGCGCGGTTTTTGACCGCTAGCGGCGAAAATCGCGTGGTTTTTGGCCGCTAGCGGCGAAAATCGGCGATTTTTGGCCGCTAGTGGCGAAAATTGCGCGGTTTTTGGCCGGTAGCGGCGAAAATCGCGCGATTTTTGGCCGGTAGCGGCGAAAATCGCGCGATTTTTGCCGGTAGCGGCGAAATTTTCACGATTTTTGGCCGCTAGCGGCGAAAATCGCCAAATTTATGGCCGCTAGCGGCAAAAATAGCCCGATTTTTGGCCGCTAGCAGCGAAAATTGCGCGGTTTTTGGCCGCTAGCGGCGAAAATCGCGCGATTTTTGCCCGCCAGCTGCGAAAGTCGCACGGTTTTTGGCCGGTAGCGGCGAAAATCCTGTGATTTTGGCCGCTAGCGGCCAAAAATCGGGCTATTTTTGCCGCTAGCGACGAAAATTGCGCGGTTTTAGGCCGGTAGCGGCAAAATTCGCACGATTTTTGGCCGCTAGCGGCGAAATTCCACGATTTTTTGCCGCTAGTGGCGAAAATAGCCCGCTTTTTGGCCGCTAGCGGCGAAAATTGCGCGGTTTTGGCCGGTAGCAGCGAAAATCGCGCGATTTTTGGCCGGTAGCGGCGAAAATCCCGCGATTTTGGCTGCTAGCGGCCAAAAATCGGGCAATTTTTGCCGCTAGCGGCGAAAATTGCGCGGTCTCCTTGATCGAGCCGATCGATGGTGGGAGGGGCTCCCCTGCCGAGTACCTTGCCGGCCACTAGCCCTGGAGTAAGCTGGTGACTGAGGTCGGCGTCCACGTTGTCTGCCGCTGGCGGCACCCCTAGAGGAACGGCGGGTACCCGTTTCGCTGGACGAGGACGATGAACGACTTCCTGCCCCCTGACCTGAGGGCCCGGGGCCCTGTTGGGACGGGTCCACCTCAAACGATATAGCAGCCATCAAAGCGGGTGTGGCCCGAAGGCGGTTGATATCATAAATGTTGTCCCCCGTGATCACGTGGCGACGCCGAAACTTGATAATGCGAGCGGCCAAGGTATCTCCTACACCCGGTAGCAGCAGCAGCTCAGCAGCCGAAGCAGAGTTTATCTTGATTGGGGCCATTGTGCTAGTGTCGAAAGTTAAAGCTCCAATATCTCGTGCCACAAACAAAAAAAACAAAAAAACACAGACACCAATGGCCACACTTAAGGTTCCAATGTTCAGAGATAGAGATAAATGTTCCACCAGGAAAAATAAGCACTGCACAGTCAATAATGTAAATGATGGGGCCAGGTGGGTTTCAAGCAACATAAAACACTGCACACTTAATTGGTACCTAAATCACTTGAGGCTTAGACAAAAACTGGGCACTTACTGCACTTGCAAAACTGGAAAATCTGACATGGCAGGCACTTTGAGGAACTTTAACAAGCAATGTGCCTGATTTTCATAAGCACTGGGCTGAGGGTTCTCAAAAACACTTTTTTGCAGGTGAACGTGTGGAACTGTGTGCAGGGCGGATCACCATCCACCTTAAATCTGGTATGAATACAAACTCACAGGCTCACTTAATGTATCTCTTCCCCTTGAGCCGTTACTTCTGTAGAAAGCCTAGAACAGGTTACGTCTAGCTAACAGTAGAAATGAGAAAATAACAGACCTGTAGCAAGCACCCTGCAGAGCTGGGACCAGCGTCGCTGTAGTAAACACACTGGAGACGGATGCGCTCGGGAACGACAGCCTGAAATCCTCCGCGAGCGGATTCGTAAACAATACAGGTCGGGTATGCTCATGAACGGTGGCCCGTATTCCGTGTGAATGGTGGTACTCGTCTCCCCTTCTTCAAAGAACTTGGGGACCGCGGGAATCGGTGCTTGGGGGACAAGACAATAAAATGCAACAAATCCGGAGAAATAATCCGTATAAAACACTGATAACTGGAACTTATGGAGAATCTTGGGGGATTGCACGAGATGTGGAATAAAACATATGCACAAAAAAAAACAGGGGTTGAAATATCTTGGGCACCGCTATTGAACAACGAACCGAAGAACATCTATGGTGCAACCAAAGCCAGTAATTCGAGACTGGAACCGTTGAACACTATCTAAGACGTCTTGACTGAAGTCGGCAGAACGATGATGCAGATATCTTGGCGAGGTCCTCTTGATCACCGCGTGGGAACGTTTACTCACTGCGCCAATGTAGAGGTGACCCACGTGTTACAACAATAGTACAGTAATTCACCTGGAACTGTCGTCGTAGGGAGAGGAAGGGCTGGTAGGGTAGGTGGAGCAAGTCTAGGCTCCTCAGGAAGGGTAGGACAGAGGGAATCAATGCCTCTTAGGGGTCCTATGGGCACATATCCTAAGTGCCAGTGGTGCCGGGCAGGCGTCGTCCGCGTTGGGTCACATGTAGTTCAAATCTGGCCCACTCGGCCTGCGCGGGCTGCCGCGCGGGTAGGCCGTGCGCCGTCGTCGTCCACCAATCAGGGCACAGCCCTGCCCATACTGTAAAATGTCTCCTTGGCGGGCACTTTGAATGTGGTTCCCTCTACAGTAAGGATGAAAGGTAAGGATAAAAGGTGAGGATAACAGGTAAGGATAAAAGGTGAGGATAAAAGGTGAGGATAAAAGGTAAGGGTAAAAGTAAGGATAAAAGGCAAGGATAAAAGGTAAGGATAAAAGGTAAAGGATAAAAGGTAAAGGATAAAAGGTAAGGATAAAAGGTAAGGATAAAAGGTAAGGATAAAAGGCAAGGATAAAAGGTAAGGATAAAAGGTGAGGGTAAAAGGTGATGGTAAAAGGTGAGGATAAAAGGTGAGGGTAAAAGGTGATGATAAAAGGTGAGGGTAAAAGGTGAGGATAAAAAAGTGAGGGTAAAAGGTGAGGGTAAAAGGTGAGGATAAAAGGTGAGGGTAAAAGGTGAGGATAAAAGGTGAGGGTAAAAGGTGAGGATAAAAGGTGAGGTAAAAGGTGAGGGTAAAAGGTGAGGGTAAAAGGTGAGGGTAAAAGGTGAGGATAAAAGGTGAGGGTAAAAGGTGAGGTTAAAAGGTGAGGTTGAAAGGTGAGGGTAAAAGGTGTGATTAAAAGGTGAGGTAAAAGGTGAGCGGTAAAAGGTGAGGGTAAAAGGTGAGGGTAAAAAGGTGAGGATAAAAGGTGAGGGTAAAAAGGTGAGGGATAAAAGGTGAGGGATAAAAGGTGAGGGTAAAAGGTGGGGATAAAAGGTGAGGGTAAAAGGTGAGGGTAGAAGGTGATGTTAAAAGGTGAGGTTAAAAGGTGAGGTTAAAAGGTTAGGTTAGGTTAGGTTTGGTTAGGTTAGGTTAGGTTAGGTTAGGTGAGGTTAGGTTAGGTGAGGTTAGGTGAGGTTAAGTTAGGTTAGGTTAGGTTAGGTTAGGTTAGGTTAGGTTAGGTTAGGTTGGGTTAGGTTAGGTTAGGTTGGGTTAGGTTGGGTTAGGTTGGGTTAGGTTGGGTTAGGTTAGGTTAGGTTAGGTTAGGTTAGGTTAGGTTAGGTTAGGTTAGGTTAGGTTAGGTTAGGTTAGGTTAGGTTAGGTTAGGTTAGGTTAGGTTAGGTTAGGTTAGGTTAGGTTAGGTTAGGTTAGGTTAGGTGAGGTAGGTTAGGTTAGGTTAGGTTAGGTTAGGTTAGGTTAGGTTAGGTTAGGTTAGGTTAGGTTAGGTTAGGTTAGGTTAGGTTAGGTTAGGTTAGGTTAGGTTAGGTTAGGTTAGGTTAGGTTAGGTTAGGTTAGGTTAGGTTAGGTTAGGTTAGGTTAGGTTAGGTTAGGTTAGGTTAGGTTAGGTTAGGTTAGGTTAGGTTAGGTTAGGTTAGGTTAGGTTAGGTTAGGTTAGGTTAGGTTAGGTTAGGTTAGGTTAGGTTAGGTTAGGTTAGGTTAGGTTAGGTAGGTTAGGTTAGGTTAGGTTAGGTTAGGTTAGGTTAGGTTAGGTTAGGTTAGGTTAGGTTAGGTTAGGTTAGGTTAGGTTAGGTTAGGTTAGGTTAGGTTAGGTTAGGTTAGGTTAGGTTAGGTTAGGTTAGGTTAGGTTAGGTTAGGTTAGGTTAGGTTAGGTTAGGTTAGGTTAGGTTAGGTTAGGTTAGGTTAGGTTAGGTTAGGTTAGGTTAGGTTAGGTTAGGTTAGGTTAGGTTAGGTTAGGTTAGGTTAGGTTAGGTTAGGTTAGGTTAGGTTAGGTTAGGTTAGGTTAGGTTAGGTTAGGTTAGGTTAGGTTAGGTTAGGTTAGGTTAGGTTAGGTTAGGTTAGGTTAGGTTAGGTTAGGTTAGGTTAGGTTAGGTTAGGTTAGGTTAGGTTAGGTTAGGTTAGGTTAGGTTAGGTTAGGTTAGGTTAGGTTAGGTTAGGTTAGGTTAGGTTAGGTTAGGTTAGGTTAGGTTAGGTTAGGTTAGGTTAGGTTAGGTTAGGTTAGGTTAGGTTAGGTTAGGTTAGGTTAGGTTAGGTTAGGTTAGGTTAGGTTAGGTTAGGTTAGGTTAGGTTAGGTTAGGTTAGGTTAGGTTAGGTTAGGTTAGGTTAGGTTAGGTTAGGTTAGGTTAGGTTAGGTTAGGTTAGGTTAGGTTAGGTTAGGTTAGGTTAGGTTAGGTTAGGTTAGGTTAGGTTAGGTTAGGTTAGGTTAGGTTAGGTTAGGTTAGGTTAGGTTAGGTTAGGTTAGGTTAGGTTAGGTTAGGTTAGGTTAGGTTAGGTTAGGTTAGGTTAGGTTAGGTTAGGTTAGGTTAGGTTAGGTTAGGTTAGGTTAGGTTAGGTTAGGTTAGGTTAGGTTAGGTTAGGTTAGGTTAGGTTAGGTTAGGTTAGGTTAGGTTAGGTTAGGTTAGGTTAGGTTAGGTTAGGTTAGGTTAGGTTAGGTTAGGTTAGGTTAGGTTAGGTTAGGTTAGGTTAGGTTAGGTTAGGTTAGGTTAGGTTAGGTTAGGTTAGGTTAGGTTAGGTTAGGTTAGGTTAGGTTAGGTTAGGTTAGGTTAGGTTAGGTTAGGTTAGGTTAGGTTAGGTTAGGTTAGGTTAGGTTAGGTTAGGTTAGGTTAGGTTAGGTTAGGTTAGGTTAGGTTAGGTTAGGTTAGGTTAGGTTAGGTTAGGTTAGGTTAGGTTAGGTTAGGTTAGGTTAGGTTAGGTTAGGTTAGGTTAGGTTAGGTTAGGTTAGGTTAGGTTAGGTTAGGTTAGGTTAGGTTAGGTTAGGTTAGGTTAGGTTAGGTTAGGTTAGGTTAGGTTAGGTTAGGTTAGGTTAGGTTAGGTTAGGTTAGGTTAGGTTAGGTTAGGTTAGGTTAGGTTAGGTTAGGTTAGGTTAGGTTAGGTTAGGTTAGGTTAGGTTAGGTTAGGTTAGGTTAGGTTAGGTTAGGTTAGGTTAGGTTAGGTTAGGTTAGGTTAGGTTAGGTTAGGTTAGGTTAGGTTAGGTTAGGTTAGGTTAGGTTAGGTTAGGTTAGGTTAGGTTAGGTTAGGTTAGGTTAGGTTAGGTTAGGTTAGGTTAGGTTAGGTTAGGTTAGGTTAGGTTAGGTTAGGTTAGGTTAGGTTAGGTTAGGTTAGGTTAGGTTAGGTTAGGTTAGGTTAGGTTAGGTTAGGTTAGGTTAGGTTAGGTTAGGTTAGGTTAGGTTAGGTTAGGTTAGGTTAGGTTAGGTTAGGTTAGGTTAGGTTAGGTTAGGTTAGGTTAGGTTAGGTTAGGTTAGGTTAGGTTAGGTTAGGTTAGGTTAGGTTAGGTTAGGTTAGGTTAGGTTAGGTTAGGTTAGGTTAGGTTAGGTTAGGTTAGGTTAGGTTAGGTTAGGTTAGGTTAGGTTAGGTTAGGTTAGGTTAGGTTAGGTTAGGTTAGGTTAGGTTAGGTTAGGTTAGGTTAGGTTAGGTTAGGTTAGGTTAGGTTAGGTTAGGTTAGGTTAGGTTAGGTTAGGTTAGGTTAGGTTAGGTTAGGTTAGGTTAGGTTAGGTTAGGTTAGGTTAGGTTAGGTTAGGTTAGGTTAGGTTAGGTTAGGTTAGGTTAGGTTAGGTTAGGTTAGGTTAGGTTAGGTTAGGTTAGGTTAGGTTAGGTTAGGTTAGGTTAGGTTAGGTTAGGTTAGGTTAGGTTAGGTTAGGTTAGGTTAGGTTAGGTTAGGTTAGGTTAGGTTAGGTTAGGTTAGGTTAGGTTAGGTTAGGTTAGGTTAGGTTAGGTTAGGTTAGGTTAGGTTAGGTTAGGTTAGGTTAGGTTAGGTTAGGTTAGGTTAGGTTAGGTTAGGTTAGGTTAGGTTAGGTTAGGTTAGGTTAGGTTAGGTTAGGTTAGGTTAGGTTAGGTTAGGTTAGGTTAGGTTAGGTTAGGTTAGGTTAGGTTAGGTTAGGTTAGGTTAGGTTAGGTTAGGTTAGGTTAGGTTAGGTTAGGTTAGGTTAGGTTAGGTTAGGTTAGGTTAGGTTAGGTTAGGTTAGGTTAGGTTAGGTTAGGTTAGGTTAGGTTAGGTTAGGTTAGGTTAGGTTAGGTTAGGTTAGGTTAGGTTAGGTTAGGTTAGGTTAGGTTAGGTTAGGTTAGGTTAGGTTAGGTTAGGTTAGGTTAGGTTAGGTTAGGTTAGGTTAGGTTAGGTTAGGTTAGGTTAGGTTAGGTTAGGTTAGGTTAGGTTAGGTTAGGTTAGGTTAGGTTAGGTTAGGTTAGGTTAGGTTAGGTTAGGTTAGGTTAGGTTAGGTTAGGTTAGGTTAGGTTAGGTTAGGTTAGGTTAGGTTAGGTTAGGTTAGGTTAGGTTAGGTTAGGTTAGGTTAGGTTAGGTTAGGTTAGGTTAGGTTAGGTTAGGTTAGGTTAGGTTAGGTTAGGTTAGGTTAGGTTAGGTTAGGTTAGGTTAGGTTAGGTTAGGTTAGGTTAGGTTAGGTTAGGTTAGGTTAGGTTA
>NW_027190171.1:0-50546 GCF_040958095.1 Procambarus clarkii
CACAACTACCTTCCAGTAGCTGCCATAACTAGTACGCTTTAACCCACTACACCATCAGACCCTACATAAGAAGTAGAGACTTCGAGATATATATACACCTCAAATATCTCCACTTCCCGAGGGCACTAGACAAGTGTGAGGTTACTCTGCGTTTTTCATCAAACCACTGTCAATGTCAGAGAACTTGTGTCCATGCTATAAGCCTATACTTGCATAAACCACAAGTGAAGATTAACAATCTTTGGACAACACCCACCAGTGGGCCTCGAACCCAGAAAGCACAACTACCTTCCAGTAGCTGCCATAACTAGTACGCTTTAACCCACTACACCATCAGACCCTACAAAAGAAGTAGAGACTTCGAGATATATATACACCTTAAATATCTCCACTTCCCGAGGGCACTAGACAAGTGTGAGGTTACTCTGCGTTTTTCATCAAGCCACTGTCAATGTGAGAGAACTCGTGTCCATGCTATAAGCCTATACTTGCATAAACCACAAGTGAAGATTAACAATCTTTGGACAACACCCACCAGTGGGCCTCGAACCCAGAAAGCACAACTACCTTCCAGTAGCTGCCATAACTAGTACGCTTTAACCCACTACACCATCAGACCCTACAAAAGAAGTAGAGACTTCGAGATATATATACACCTTAAATATCTCCACTTCCCGAGGGCACTAGACAAGTGTGAGGTTACTCTGCGTTTTTCATCAAGCCACTGTCAATGTGAGAGAACTCGTGTCCATGCTATAAGCCTATACTTGCATAAACCACAAGTGAAGATTAACAATCTTTGGACAACACCCACCAGTGGGCCTCGAACCCAGAAAGCACAACTACCTTCCAGTAGCTGCCATAACTAGTACGCTTTAACCCACTACACCATCAGACCCTACAAAAGAAGTAGAGACTTCGAGATATATATACACCTCAAATATCTCCACTTCCCGAGGGCACTAGACAAGTGTGAGGTTACTCTGCGTTTTTCATCAAGCCACTGTCAATGTGAGAGAACTCGTGTCCATGCTATAAGCCTATACTTGCATAAACCACAAGTGAAGATTAACAATCTTTGGACAACACCCACCAGTGGGCCTCGAACCCAGAGAGCACAACTACCTTCCAGTAGCTGCCATAACTAGTACGCTTTAACCCACTACACCATCAGACCCTACAAAAGAAGTAGAGACTTCGAGATATATATACACCTCAAATATCTCCACTTCCCGAGGGCACTAGACAAGTGTGAGGTTACTCTGCGCTTTTCATCAAACCACTGTCAATGTCAGAGAACTTGTGTCCATGCTATAAGCCTATACTTGCATAAACCACAAGTGAAGATTAACAATCTTTGGACAACACCCACCAGTGGGCCTCGAACCCAGAAAGCACAACTACCTTCCAGTAGCTGCCATAACTAGTACGCTTTAACCCACTACACCATCAGACCCTACAAAAGAAGTAGAGACTTTGAGATATATACACCTTAAATATCTCCACTTCCCGAGGGCACTAGACAAGTGTGAGGTTACTCTGCGTTTTTCATCAAGCCACTGTCAATGTGAGAGAACTCGCGTCCATGCTATAAGCCTATACTTGCATAAACCACAAGTGAAGATTAACAATCTTTGGACAACACCCACCAGTGGGCCTCGAACCCAGAAAGCACAACTACCTTCCAGTAGCTGCCATAACTAGTACGCTTTAACCCACTACACCATCAGACCCTACAAAAGAAGTAGAGACTTCGAGATATATATACACCTCATATATCTCCACTTCCCGAGGGCACTAGACAAGTGTGAGGTTACTCTGCGTTTTTCATCAAGCCACTGTCAATGTGAGAGAACTCGTGTCCATGCTATAAGCCTATACTTGCATAAACCACAAGTGAAGATTAACAATCTTTGGACAACACCCACCAGTGGGCCTCGAACCCAGAAAGCACAACTACCTTCCAGTAGCTGCCATAACTAGTACGCTTTAACCCACTACACCATCAGACCCTACAAAAGAAGTAGAGACTTCGAGATATATATACACCTTAAATATCTCCACTTCCCGAGGGCACTAGACAAGTGTGAGGTTACTCTGCGTTTTTCATCAAGCCACTGTCAATGTGAGAGAACTCGTGTCCATGCTATAAGCCTATACTTGCATAAACCACAAGTGAAGATTAACAATCTTTGGACAACACCCACCAGTGGGCCTCGAACCCAGAAAGCACAACTACCTTCCAGTAGCTGCCATAACTAGTACGCTTTAACCCACTACACCATCAGACCCTACAAAAGAAGTAGAGACTTCGAGATATATATACACCTCAAATATCTCCACTTCCCGAGGGCACTAGACATGTGTGAGGTTACTCTGCGTTTTTCATCAAGCCACTGTCAATGTGAGAGAACTCGTGTCCATGCTATAAGCCTATACTTGCATAAACCACAAGTGAAGATTAACAATCTTTGGACAACACCCACCAGTGGGCCTCGAACCCAGAAAGCACAACTACCTTCCAGTAGCTGCCATAACTAGTATGCTTTAACCCACTACACCATCAGACCCTACAAAAGAAGTAGAGACTTCGAGATATATATACACCTCAAATATCTCCACTTCCTGAGGGCACTAGACAAGTGTGAGATTACTCTGCATTTTTCATCAAGCCACTGTCAATGTGAGAGAACTCGTGTCCATGCTATAAGCCTATACTTGCATAAACCACAAGTGAAGATTAACAATCTTTGGACAACACCCACCAGTGGGCCTCGAACCCAGAGAGCACAACTACCTTCCAGTAGCTGCCATAACTAGTACGCTTTAACCCACTACACCATCAGACCCTTCAAAAGAAGTAGAGACTTCGAGATATATATACACCTCAAATATCTCCACTTCCCGAGGGCACTAGAGAAGTGTGAGGTTACTCTGCGTTTTTCATCAAGCCACTGTCAATGTGAGAGAACTCGTGTCCATGCTATAAGCCTATACTTGCATAAACCACAAGTGAAGATTAACAATCTTTGGACAACACCCAGCAGTGGGCCTCGAACCCAGAAAGCACAACTACCTTCCAGTAGCTGCCATAACTAGTACGCTTTAACCCACTACACCATCAGACCCTACATAAGAAGTAGAGACTTCGAGATATATATACACCTCAAATATCTCCACTTCCCGAGGGCACTAGACAAGTGTGAGGTTACTCTGCGTTTTTCATCAAACCACTGTCAATGTCAGAGAACTTGTGTCCATGCTATAAGCCTATACTTGCATAAACCACAAGTGAAGATTAACAATCTTTGGACAACACCCACCAGTGGGCCTCGAACCCAGAAAGCACAACTACCTTCCAGTAGCTGCCATAACTAGTACGCTTTAACCCACTACACCATCAGACCCTACAAAAGAAGTAGAGACTTCGAGATATATATACACCTTAAATATCTCCACTTCCCGAGGGCACTAGACAAGTGTGAGGTTACTCTGCGTTTTTCATCAAGCCACTGTCAATGTGAGAGAACTCGTGTCCATGCTATAAGCCTATACTTGCATAAACCACAAGTGAAGATTAACAATCTTTGGACAACACCCACCAGTGGGCCTCGAACCCAGAAAGCACAACTACCTTCCAGTAGCTGCCATAACTAGTACGCTTTAACCCACTACACCATCAGACCCTTACAAAAGAAGTAGAGACTTCGAGATATATATACACCTCAAATATCTCCACTTCCCGAGGGCACTAGAGAAGTGTGAGGTTACTCTGCGTTTTTCATCAAGCCACTGTCAATGTGAGAGAACTCGTGTCCATGCTATAAGCCTATACTTGCATAAACCACAAGTGAAGATTAACAATCTTTGGACAACACCCAGCAGTGGGCCTCGAACCCAGAAAGCACAACTACCTTCCAGTAGCTGCCATAACTAGTACGCTTTAACCCACTACACCATCAGACCCTACATAAGAAGTAGAGACTTCGAGATATATATACACCTCAAATATCTCCACTTCCCGAGGGCACTAGACAAGTGTGAGGTTACTCTGCGTTTTTCATCAAACCACTGTCAATGTCAGAGAACTTGTGTCCATGCTTGCATAAACCACAAGTGAAGATTAACAATCTTTGGACAACACCCACCAGTGGGCCTCGAACCCAGAAAGCACAACTACCTTCCAGTAGCTGCCATAACTAGTACGCTTTAACCCACTACACCATCAGACCCTACAAAAGAAGTAGAGACTTCGAGATATATATACACCTTAAATATCTCCACTTCCCGAGGGCACTAGACAAGTGTGAGGTTACTCTGCGTTTTTCATCAAGCCACTGTCAATGTGAGAGAACTCGTGTCCATGCTATAAGCCTATACTTGCATAAACCACAAGTGAAGATTACAATCTTTGGACAACACCCACCAGTGGGCCTCGAACCCAGAAAGCACAACTACCTTCCAGTAGCTGCCATAACTAGTACGCTTTAACCCACTACACCATCAGACCCTACAAAAGAAGTAGAGACTTCGAGATATATACACCTTAAATATCTCCACTTCCCGAGGGCACTAGACAAGTGTGAGGTTACTCTGCGTTTTTCATCAAGCCACTGTCAATGTGAGAGAACTCGTGTCCATGCTATAAGCCTATACTTGCATAAACCACAAGTGAAGATTAACAATCTTTGGACAACACCCACCAGTGGGCCTCGAACCCAGAAAGCACAACTACCTTCCAGTAGCTGCCATAACTAGTACGCTTTAACCCACTACACCATCAGACCCTACAAAAGAAGTAGAGACTTCGAGATATATATACACCTCAAATATCTCCACTTCCCGAGGGCACTAGACATGTGTGAGGTTACTCTGCGTTTTTCATCAAGCCACTGTCAATGTGAGAGAACTCGTGTCCATGCTATAAGCCTATACTTGCATAAACCACAAGTGAAGATTAACAATCTTTGGACAACACCCACCAGTGGGCCTCGAACCCAGAAAGCACAACTACCTTCCAGTAGCTGCCATAACTAGTATGCTTTAACCCACTACACCATCAGACCCTACAAAAGAAGTAGAGACTTCGAGATATATATACACCTCAAATATCTCCACTTCCTGAGGGCACTAGACAAGTGTGAGATTACTCTGCATTTTTCATCAAGCCACTGTCAATGTGAGAGAACTCGTGTCCATGCTATAAGCCTATACTTGCATAAACCACAAGTGAAGATTAACAATCTTTGGACAACACCCACCAGTGGGCCTCGAACCCAGAGAGCACAACTACCTTCCAGTAGCTGCCATAACTAGTACGCTTTAACCCACTACACCATCAGACCCTTCAAAAGAAGTAGAGACTTCGAGATATATATACACCTCAAATATCTCCACTTCCCGAGGGCACTAGAGAAGTGTGAGGTTACTCTGCGTTTTTCATCAAGCCACTGTCAATGTGAGAGAACTCGTGTCCATGCTATAAGCCTATACTTGCATAAACCACAAGTGAAGATTAACAATCTTTGGACAACACCCAGCAGTGGGCCTCGAACCCAGAAAGCACAACTACCTTCCAGTAGCTGCCATAACTAGTACGCTTTAACCCACTACACCATCAGACCCTACATAAGAAGTAGAGACTTCGAGATATATATACACCTCAAATATCTCCACTTCCCGAGGGCACTAGACAAGTGTGAGGTTACTCTGCGTTTTTCATCAAACCACTGTCAATGTCAGAGAACTTGTGTCCATGCTATAAGCCTATACTTGCATAAACCACAAGTGAAGATTAACAATCTTTGGACAACACCCAGCAGTGGGCCTCGAACCCAGAAAGCACAACTACCTTCCAGTAGCTGCCATAACTAGTACGCTTTAACCCACTACACCATCAGACCCTACATAAGAAGTAGAGACTTCGAGATATATATACACCTCAAATATCTCCACTTCCCGAGGGCACTAGACAAGTGTGAGGTTACTCTGCGTTTTTCATCAAACCACTGTCAATGTCAGAGAACTTGTGTCCATGCTTGCATAAACCACAAGTGAAGATTAACAATCTTTGGACAACACCCACCAGTGGGCCTCGAACCCAGAAAGCACAACTACCTTCCAGTAGCTGCCATAACTAGTACGCTTTAACCCACTACACCATCAGACCCTACAAAAGAAGTAGAGACTTCGAGATATATATACACCTTAAATATCTCCACTTCCCGAGGGCACTAGACAAGTGTGAGGTTACTCTGCGTTTTTCATCAAGCCACTGTCAATGTGAGAGAACTCGTGTCCATGCTATAAGCCTATACTTGCATAAACCACAAGTGAAGATTTACAATCTTTGGACAACACCCACCAGTGGGCCTCGAACCCAGAAAGCACAACTACCTTCCAGTAGCTGCCATAACTAGTACGCTTTAACCCACTACACCATCAGACCCTACAAAAGAAGTAGAGACTTCGAGATATATATACACCTTAAATATCTCCACTTCCCGAGGGCACTAGACAAGTGTGAGGTTACTCTGCGTTTTTCATCAAGCCACTGTCAATGTGAGAGAACTCGTGTCCATGCTATAAGCCTATACTTGCATAAACCACAAGTGAAGATTAACAATCTTTGGACAACACCCACCAGTGGGCCTCGAACCCAGAAAGCACAACTACCTTCCAGTAGCTGCCATAACTAGTACGCTTTAACCCACTACACCATCAGACCCTACAAAAGAAGTAGAGACTTCGAGATATATATACACCTCAAATATCTCCACTTCCCGAGGGCACTAGACATGTGTGAGGTTACTCTGCATTTTTCATCAAGCCACTGTCAATGTGAGAGAACTCGTGTCCATGCTATAAGCCTATACTTGCATAAACCACAAGTGAAGATTAACAATCTTTGGACAACACCCACCAGTGGGCCTCGAACCCAGAAAGCACAACTACCTTCCAGTAGCTGCCATAACTAGTATGCTTTAACCCACTACACCATCAGACCCTACAAAAGAAGTAGAGACTTCGAGATATATATACACCTCAAATATCTCCACTTCCTGAGGGCACTAGACAAGTGTGAGATTACTCTGCATTTTTCATCAAGCCACTGTCAATGTGAGAGAACTCGTGTCCATGCTATAAGCCTATACTTGCATAAACCACAAGTGAAGATTAACAATCTTTGGACAACACCCACCAGTGGGCCTCGAACCCAGAGAGCACAACTACCTTCCAGTAGCTGCCATAACTAGTACGCTTTAACCCACTACACCATCAGACCCTTCAAAAGAAGTAGAGACTTCGAGATATATATACACCTCAAATATCTCCACTTCCCGAGGGCACTAGAGAAGTGTGAGGTTACTCTGCGTTTTTCATCAAGCCACTGTCAATGTGAGAGAACTCGTGTCCATGCTATAAGCCTATACTTGCATAAACCACAAGTGAAGATTAACAATCTTTGGACAACACCCAGCAGTGGGCCTCGAACCCAGAAAGCACAACTACCTTCCAGTAGCTGCCATAACTAGTACGCTTTAACCCACTACACCATCAGACCCTACATAAGAAGTAGAGACTTCGAGATATATATACACCTCAAATATCTCCACTTCCCGAGGGCACTAGACAAGTGTGAGGTTACTCTGCGTTTTTCATCAAACCACTGTCAATGTCAGAGAACTTGTGTCCATGCTATAAGCCTATACTTGCATAAACCACAAGTGAAGATTAACAATCTTTGGACAACACCCACCAGTGGGCCTAGAACCCAGAAAGCACAACTACCTTCCAGTAGCTGCCATAACTAGTACGCTTTAACCCACTACACCATCAGACCCTACAAAAGAAGTAGAGACTTCGAGATATATATACACCTTAAATATCTCCACTTCCCGAGGGCACTAGACAAGTGTGAGGTTACTCTGCGTTTTTCATCAAGCCACTGTCAATGTGAGAGAACTCGTGTCCATGCTATAAGCCTATACTTGCATAAACCACAAGTGAAGATTAACAATCTTTGGACAACACCCACCAGTGGGCCTCGAACCCAGAAAGCACAACTACCTTCCAGTAGCTGCCATAACTAGTACGCTTTAACCCACTACACCATCAGACCCTACAAAAGAAGTAGAGACTTCGAGATATATATACTCCTCAAATATCTCCACTTCCCGAGGGCACTAGACAAGTGTGAGGTTACTCTGCGTTTTTCATCAAGCCACTGTCAATGTGAGAGAACTCGTGTCCATGCTATAAGCCTATACTTGAATAAACCACAAGTGAAGATTAACAATCTTTGGACAACACCCACCAGTGGGCCTCGAACCCAGAGAGCACAACTACCTTCCAGTAGCTGCCATAACTAGTACGCTTTAACCCACTACACCATCAGACCCTTCAAAAGAAGTAGAGACTTCGAGATTTATATACACCTCAAATATCTCCACTTCCCGAGGGCACTAGAGAAGTGTGAGGTTACTCTGCGTTTTTCATCAAGCCACTGTCAATGTGAGAGAACTCGTGTCCATGCTATAAGCCTATACTTGCATAAACCACAAGTGAAGATTAACAATCTTTGGACAACACCCAGCAGTGGGCCTCGAACCCAGAAAGCACAACTACCTTCCAGTAGCTGCCATAACTAGTACGCTTTAACCCACTACACCATCAGACCCTACAAAAGAAGTAGAGACTTCGAGATATATATACACCTCAAATATCTCCACTTCCCGAGGGCACTAGACAAGTGTGAGGTTACTCTGCGTTTTTCATCAAACCACTGTCAATGTCAGAGAACTTGTGTCCATGCTATAAGCCTATACTTGCATAAACCACAAGTGAAGATTAACAATCTTTGGACAACACCCACCAGTGGGCCTCGAACCCAGAAAGCACAACTACCTTCCAGTAGCTGCCATAACTAGTATGCTTTAACCCACTACACCATCAGACCCTACAAAAGAAGTAGAGACTTCGAGATATATATACACCTTAAATATCTCCACTTCCCGAGGGCACTAGACAAGTGTGAGGTTACTCTGCGTTTTTCATCAAGCCACTGTCAATGTGAGAGAACTCGCGTCCATGCTATAAGCCTATACTTGTATAAACCACAAGTGAAGATTAACAATCTTTGGACAACACCCACCAGTGGGCCTCGAACCCAGAAAGCACAACTACCTTCCAGTAGCTGCCATAACTAGTACGCTTTAACCCACTACACCATCAGACCCTACAAAAGGAGTAGAGACTTCGAGATATATATACACCTCATATATCTCCACTTCCCGAGGGCACTAGACAAGTGTGAGGTTACTCTGCGTTTTTCATCAAGCCACTGTCAATGTGAGAGAACTCGTGTCCATGCTATAAGCCTATACTTGCATAAACCACAAGTGAAGATTAACAATCTTTGGACAACACCCACCAGTGGGCCTCGAACCCAGAAAGCACAACTACCTTCCAGTAGCTGCCATAACTAGTACGCTTTAACCCACTACACTATCAGACCCTACAAAAGAAGTAGAGACTTCGAGATATATATACACCTCAAATATCTCCACTTTCCGAGGGCACTAGTCAAGTGTGAGGTTACTCTGCGTTTTTCATCAAACCACTGTCAATGTCAGAGAACTCGTGTCCATGCTATAAGTCTATACTTGCATAAACCACAAGTGAAGATTAACAATCTTTGGACAACACCCACCAGTGGGCCTCGAACCCAGAAAGCACAACTACCTTCCAGTAGCTGCCATAACTAGTACGCTTTAACCCACTACACCATCAGACCCTACAAAAGAAGTAGAGACTTCGAGATATATATACACCTTAAATATCTCCACTTCCCGAGGGCACTAGACAAGTGTGAGGTTACTCTGCGTTTTTCATCAAGCCACTGTCAATGTGAGAGAACTCGTGTCCATGCTATAAGCCTATACTTGCATAAACCACAAGTGAAGATTAACAATCTTTGGACAACACCCACCAGTGGGCCTCGAACCCAGAAAGCACAACTACCTTCCAGTAGCTGCCATAACTAGTACGCTTTAACCCACTACACCATCAGACCCTACAAAAGAAGTAGAGACTTCGAGATATATATACACCTCAAATATCTCCACTTCCCGAGGGCACTAGACAAGTGTGAGGTTACTCTGCGTTTTTCATCAAGCCACTGTCAATGTGAGAGAACTCGTGTCCATGCTATAAGCCTATACTTGCATAAACCACAAGTGAAGATTAACAATCTTTGGACAACACCCACCAGTGGGCCTCGAACCCAGAGAGCACAACTACCTTCCAGTAGCTGCCATAACTAGTACGCTTTAACCCACTACACCATCAGACCCTACAAAAGAAGTAGAGACTTCGAGATATATATACACCTCAAATATCTCCACTTCCCGAGGGCACTAGACAAGTGTGAGGTTACTCTGCGTTTTTCATCAAACCACTGTCAATGTCAGAGAACTTGTGTCCATGCTATAAGCCTATACTTGCATAAACCACAAGTGAAGATTAACAATCTTTGGACAACACCCACCAGTGGGCCTCAAACCCAGAAAGCACAACTACCTTCCAGTAGCTGCCATAACTAGTACGCTTTAACCCACTACACCATCAGACCCTACAAAAGAAGTAGAGACTTTAAGATATATATACACCTTAAATATCTCCACTTCCCGAGGGCACTAGACAAGTGTGAGGTTACTCTGCGTTTTTCATCAAGCCACTGTCAATGTGAGAGAACTCGCGTCCATGCTATAAGCCTATACTTGCATAAACCACAAGTGAAGATTAACAATCTTTGGACAACACCCACCAGTGGGCCTCGAACCCAGAAAGCACAACTACCTTCCAGTAGCTGCCATAACTAGTACGCTTTAACCCACTACACCATCAGACCCTACAAAAGAAGTAGAGACTTCGAGATATATATACACCTCATATATCTCCACTTCCCGAGGGCACTAGACAAGTGTGAGGTTACTCTGCGTTTTTCATCAAGCCACTGTCAATGTGAGAGAACTCGTGTCCATGCTATAAGCCTATACTTGCATAAACCACAAGTGAAGATTAACAATCTTAGGACAACACCCACCAGTGGGCCTCGAACCCAGAAAGCACAACTACCTTCCAGTAGCTGCCATAACTAGTACGCTTTAACCCACTACACCATCAGACCCTACAAAAGAAGTAAAGACTTCGAGACATATATACACCTTAAATATCTCCACTTCCCGAGGGCACTAGAGAAGTGTGAGGTTACTCTGCGTTTTTCATCAAGCCACTGTCAATGTGAGAGAACTCGTGTCCATGCTATAAGCCTATACTTGCATAAACCACAAGTGAAGATTAACAATCTTTGGACAACACCCACCAGTGGGCCTCGAACCCAGAGAGCACAACTACCTTCCAGTAGCTGCCATAACTAGTACGCTTTAACCCACTACACCATCAGACCCTTCAAAAGAAGTAGAGACTTCGAGATATATATACACCTCAAATATCTCCACTTCCCGAGGGCACTAGAGAAGTGTGAGGTTACTCTGCGTTTTTCATCAAGCCACTGTCAATGTGAGAGAACTCGTGTCCATGCTATAAGCCTATACTTGCATAAACCACAAGTGAAGATTAACAATTTTTGGACAACACCCAGCAGTGGGCCTCGAACCCAGAAAGCACAACTACCTTCCAGTAGCTGCCATAACTAGTACGCTTTAACCCACTACACCATCAGACCCTACAAAAGAAGTAGAGACTTCGAGATATATATACACCTCAAATATCTCCACTTCCCGAGGGCACTAGACAAGTGTGAGGTTACTCTGCGTTTTTCATCAAACCACTGTCAATGTGAGAGAACTCGTGTCCATGCTATAAGCCTATACTTGCATAAACCACAAGTGAAGATTAACAATCTTTGGACAACACCCACCAGTGGGCCTCGAACCCAGAAAGCACAACTACCTTCCAGTAGCTGTCATAACTAGTACGCTTTAACCCACTACACCATCAGACCCTACAAAAGAAGTAGAGACTTCGAGATATATATACACCTCAAATATCTCCACTTCCCGAGGGCACTAGACAAGTGTGAGGTTACTCTGCGTTTTTCATCAAGCCACTGTCAATGTGAGAGAACTCGTGTCCATGCTATAAGCCTATACTTGCATAAACCACAAGTGAAGATTAACAATCTTTGGACAACACCCACCAGTGGGCCTCGAACCCAGAGAGCACAACTACCTTCCAGTAGCTGCCATAACTAGTACGCTTTAACCCACTACACCATCAGACCCTACAAAAGAAGTAGAGACTTCGAGATATAAATACACCTCAAATATCTCCACTTCCCGAGGGCACTAGACAAGTGTGAGGTTACTCTGCGTTTTTCATCAAACCACTGTCAATGTCAGAGAACTTGTGTCCATGCTATAAGCCTATACTTGCATAAACCACAAGTGAAGATTAACAATCTTTGGACAACACCCACCAGTGGGCCTCGAACCCAGAAAGCACAACTACCTTCCAGTAGCTGCCATAACTAGTACGCTTTAACCCACTACACCATCAGACCCTACAAAAGAAGTAGAGACTTCGAGATATATATACACCTTAAATATCTCCACTTCTCGAGGGCACTAGACAAGTGTGAGGTTACTCTGCGTTTTTCATCAAGCCACTGTCAATGTGAGAGAACTCGCGTCCATGCTATAAGCCTATACTTGCATAAACCACAAGTGAAGATTAACAATCTTTGGACAACACCCACCAGTGGGCCTCGAACCCAGAAAGCACAACTACCTTCCAGTAGCTGCCATAACTAGTACGCTTTAACCCACTACACCATCAGACCCTACAAAAGAAGTAGAGACTTCGAGATATATATACACCTCAAATATCTCCACTTTCCGAGGGCACCAGTCAAGTGTGAGGTTACTCTGCATTTTTCATCAAACCACTGTCAATGTCAGAGAACTCGTGTCCATGCTATAAGCCTATACTTGCATAAACCACAAGTGAAGATTAACAATCTTTGGACAACACCCACCAGTGGGCCTCGAACCCAGAAAGCACAACTACCTTCCAGTAGCTGCCATAACTAGTACACTTTAACCCACTACACCATCAGACCCTACAAAAGAAGTAGAGACTTCGAGATATATATACACCTTAAATATCTCCACTTCCCGAGGGCACTAGACAAGTGTGAGGTTACTCTGCGTTTTTCATCAAGCCACTGTCAATGTGAGAGAACTCTTGTCCATTCTATAAGCCTATACTTGCATAAACCACAAGTGAAGATTAACAATCTTTGGACAACACCCACCAGTGGGCCTCGAACCCAGAAAGCACAACTACCTTCCAGTAGCTGCCATAACTAGTACGCTTTAACCCACTACACCATCAGACCCTACAAAAGAAGTAGAGACTTCGAGATATATATACACCTCAAATATCTCCACTTCCCGAGGGCACAAGACAAGTGTGAGGTTACTCTGCGTTTTTCATCAAGCCACTGTCAATGTGAGAGAACTCGTGTCCATGCTATAAGCCTATACTTACATAAACCACAAGTGAAGATTAACAATCTTTGGACAACACCCACCAGTGGGCCTCGAACCCAGAAAGCACAACTACCTTCCAGTAGCTGCCATAACTAGTACGCTTTAACCCACTACCCAGCAAACAATTTTAGGTTGCCACAACATATCTGGAAAGTATTTGAAAGTATTGGAAACGTTTGTTTTATCGTATCAGATACGATATTGTGTGTGGACTTAAATAGGTTTCCAAAACTTATAACCAAGACATATGTATCTAACACTAATTTGAGATGTTGTGGCAACTTACACTCCTAACATGAGTCATTCATAATCCATTCATACACCAATATGAATCTCTTGTGAAAGGTTTGAGCCTTATCTGAACCCTTTTCACATCTTTGTGTTTAAAGTTAAATTTCTTGAAATTAAATTATATTATTTTATATTATATTATATTATTTTTATTATATTTTATTTTATAATTTATTATTATTTTTCTTATATTTTTTTATATTATATTAGTGTTTTCAATTTAAATATTAAAACCAATTTAAGGGTAAAAAAATCAAATAATTTATATTTCATTTATTATTTACTAACAAATCAGCAAAAATACAAAAACATATGACCTATATAATTATATATATAATATATATATAAATAATTTATATAATATATATATATATATATATATATATATATATATATATATATATATATATATATATATATATATATATATATATTAGTGTAATACATAAGAATGTAGTGTAATAGTATATATATTATATATTATATATATATATATTTATATATAAATAATATATTTATATATAAATAATATATTTATATATAAATAATATATTTATATATAAATAATATATATATATATATAAATAATATATATATATATATAAATAATATATATATAAATAATATATATATATAAATAATATATATATGATAACCATCTTTGTAACCTATATGTAACTCCCTCTTTGTAACAAAGTTCAAATAAAGCAAATATATGTGTACATACAAAAGAATGGGGGTGGTAGAAGATAATATTAGTGTTTAGTGAGTGACCACAAGGTCTCCTCTGAATACTTTTTATTTTCTTCTCCGAGGCTATGGGTCCCCACATTGGCACCAGAGGTCTTCCTCACAAACTTTTTATATAATATATATATATATATAAATAATATATATATATAAAGGTAAAACTAGCTAGTTATACGTAGATATATGACAACTAACCAACCCTACCAAACCTAACCTAATATATATATATAAACATATATATATATATATAAATATATATATATATATAAATATATATATATATAAATATATATATATATATATATAAATATATATATATATATATAAATATATATATATATATATATATATATATATATATAAATATATATATATATATATATATATATATAAATATATATATATATATATATAAATATATATATATATATATATATATATATATATATAAATATATATATATATATATATATATATATATATATATATATATATAAATATATAAATATATATATATAAATATATATATATATATATAAATATATATATATATATATAAATATATATATATATATATATATATATATATATAAATATAAATATATATATATATATATATATATATATAAAAATATATATATATATATATAAATATATATATATATATATATATATATATATATATATATATATATATATATATATATATATATAAATATATATATATATATATAAATATATATATATATATATATATATATATATATAAATATATATATATATATAAATATATATATATATATATATAAATATATATATATATATATATATATATATATATATATATAAATATATATATATATATATATATATATATATATATATATATATATATATATATATATATAAATATATATATATATATATATATATAAATATATATATATATAAATATATATATATATATATATATAAATATATATATATATATATATATATAAATATATATATATATATTTTTTTTTTTTTTTTTTTTTTTTTTTTAAAGTTTGTGAGGGTACCACCTCTGGTGCCAATGTGGGGACCCATAGCCTCGGAGAAGAAAATAAAAAGTATTCAGAGGAGACCTTGTGGTTTCTCACTGAACACTAATATTATCTTCTCCTACCACCCCCATTCTTTTGTATGTACACATATATATTTACTTTATTTGATCTTTGTTACAAAAAAGGAGTTACATATAGGTTACAAAGATGGTTGTCATAGGTTGTCGAGTTCCTCCAGCTCCTCAGATGGCGGGCAGGAACCCTGGATGCAGTGCGCATTTCCCCTCTGTATCGCCACACTGAGGCGCTGGAAAAGAAAGCTTGCAGCTCTCGGGTCCCTTGTTGTTTCAATGAGCCTAGAACCCAGTTCCTTCAAAAAACTGGTAGCACTTTTACCCCAGGCGCCGAGCGTCTCAGAAGCAATGGGAACAAAATTGTAGTGGTGATCCAGTTCTCTATACTTACGGGATTTGGCTGCTTCCCTGTGGGTGGCAGCGCCACCTGGTTGTGCAACACTGAGGTTAATGTAGGTGTTAGCCAGGGTTGATACACACGTGTAGTCCCATACCAACTGCTTGCCATTCTTCCAGGGGTTCACTGTGATACCATCTGGGCGACCAATAAGAGCATCAGAGTTACGGGGCGTTAGGTAACGGGGCTCTCTTTCAGCTGGGCATCCAGCTGTGGTGAGGCTCCTCTTGATGATGTCGTTAACTTCGCTGTGCCTCGAGTGCCATCCCCCTGTGCTTTGGCAGAGTAGGCCAATATATATATATATATATATATATATATATATATATATATATATATATATATATATATATATATATATATATATATATATATATATATATATATATATATATATATATTTTATTAATGATATATATACATATATACACACAGAAACAAAGATTCTTCTATATAGACATTAGAGAAGATTCAGCGGTATGCCATGCACCAGGCTCTCCGCTATTTTCATTATTCGTCATATCCGACTCTGCTATGTGATGCACATGTATTCTTGCTTCACCACCCTGTAATGAAATATTGTTTGTTACTAATTGTTTTCAATAATACATTATTTTATTATATAATATTTAATTTATTAATTAAAAACCCTTTCCATATTATAGAAAAAAACTAAAACAAGAATCTATATAAAACTATAGAATAGAATAGACTAATAGAATATAATATATATATCATATATATATTTATATAAATAAATATATATATATATAAATATATGTATATATATTTATATATATATATATATTATTATATCCTGTATTATTCCAGCCCATTATTAGAGATAGTAGCCACCTCTTATTTTGGTTTTCTTTCATTATTAGTGCTCAGAAAATTAAATATATCTACATATTTAGTCAAAATCAATTACATTATTTTATCTTATTCATAGCATAAATGTTCACAAAGATTACTAAAAAGAGATTGAATTAGACTACAGCAAATTGGCAAACTTTACCTTGTATCTGTTTCCACCGTGTTTGTTTGGGGCGTTCTTCAACATATCAGCAATACTTGTCTCAACATCTCTTTCAGTTGCATTAGTGTGGGTGTTGATACAGGCTTCTGGAAAGTTATAAGAATTAATTAATATATATAATTATAATTCTTTTTGTCAGGAGACAAGAAGCCACAGAGTAATAACATTGTTGGCTTTTATTTAGGTGTTCCCCTGTTCTCCAGTCTTCCTCCGTCCCCTCGTCCCCTTTGTCCTCCCCAGCATTCTCCATTCCCCTGTCCCCTCGTCCTCCCCACCATTACCCTCTCCTCTGTTCCCTCGTCTTCCCCACCATCCCCCCTCTCGTCCTCCCCACCATTCTAAACTACCTCATCCCATGCATTCCATGATGGTCTGATGCTTCCATCTGAAAATTGGGAACACCAAAAGATCTGACTTTCCCAATTTTCTGATGGGAACATCAAATGATCTGATATTCCCATCACTGAAAAATAAAAACAGATAAAAAAAATGATATGAAAAAATAGAAAATAAAATATACACATGAAATGAACAGAATGGTTAACAACGCAGCTCAATTGCAATGCAATGTCACAATAACATTTAATAACAATAACATTTAAATATACTTTAAGATATAATCTAGAAGAAAATAAGGATATTGAAACGGTTCATGAACTCTATTTCAATAAAGGACACTATGGGGAACTTTGAAAAATAGTTATTGAGTATAATTAGACAGACTTGTTGCTAGGCAGAGGAGTAATGAGATATATGGCAAATTTTGCAAAATATACAATGAAGGTACACAAACATTCATACCCAAACAAAGCAAAATGCTAGGTAAGAACAAAGCATTTGGCCCGTAGGAGAAAGGAGATACCCACAAGACTAGAATACAAGTCATTAACAAGCATGCAAGTATAATACATAATACATGCAGACATATATAATCCAAAAAAATTTCAAATTTACGTACTTATTATTACATTACAAATATCCAAGGTTTTGAAGACACGTTTCCTCTTGCGCCCAACGAGTGAATACTGAGACCAGACCCCATAGGTCCCTATCCTCCTCATCATTCGTCTCACTGTGTCTCCACAGCTTGCACCGCCCATTTGAGACAGCGTCTGGACCTGTTAAAATAATGCATAAGCTGTAAGGTAATAGAGAATAATATATATCTTTCAATCTCAACATTACATTTTCTAATTTCCAACTGTATTAAATAAATAGCATTAAAATATTTTCCTTCTTAACTATTACAAAAATCAACGAATTTGAGTAACTTTTGCTTTTGTTTTATTTGTACCTTAAACATAACACTGAACAATCAATTATGTGCCACCCCACCTTCCTTCATCTGCAAAAAAACTAATCAAAAGACATATGTACAAGGCTAAAAAAATTAAGCAACACTTACCATACTCAGGCTAAAAGAATTAAGCAACACTTACCATACTCTTTTTATATTCACTGTTAACTTTTAGCTCATGTGACAGACTTTCCACCTGCTCAACAGTTTCAAGTGGGGATGGAAGAATGTCTTCCAGGATTGGTATATCTCCATGTGTTTTTGACATATGGGTTTCCGTCATTTTGACAATATTCAGGATATCCCCTGATAAAAATGTCAATTTTGATAATTCTTTCATTATGTATTCCATTTTTTCTGTTACTGCAAAAAAATAATTCATCAACAGCATTGTGTGTAACACCATTCTTGTTTACCCACTGAATTAATAAATTCTGTGGGTAAACAAGTGAATGATGATTATCATGGTCATCATTCTCCTCCTCACTTTGAGAATTAGATAATACATCATGAATATCAGTAAGATTCATGTGTAAATCATCAATTTCAGAGCCTAATCCATACTCTTGATTTGACTCGGCTTCAAAAGAACTAATGTCATTGTCTGACGACTCAATCTCTGAACTTGATGCTGCCTCAGTAAGATTAATGGGTTCACTAGTGTGTACAGCTGTATTTGGATGCATTTTGTGTATACGTTTTAGCCTTCTTGATACTTGCATCCATCTGTTGTTGTATTGGAGTCGCTTTTTTCGCTTATACTCGTACATTCTGTTAAAGAGTGTCAAATTTCTACATTAGACTACCATATTACCTATATTATTGTTAATAATGTATTGACAGATGCAATATGTATTAAAATTCTAAAAATAAGTCATTCATTATATACAATGTGTGATAATTAAAGCTGGTGCATATAACATCCTTGTCAGGCACATGCAAAAGTGAACACTTCCAGAATTGGAGACATGCAGAAATGTAACATATGGAAATAGAGGCATGCCAAAACAAAGACATGCATAAATTCAAATTCTTATCGAAATAATTTCTAGTGATTATTATATAAATTATTCCATCAGTACTAGATCAAATATTCAATACCATCCTCCCATTGGAAAGAGTAATCATGTCCTGTTGGACATTAATTATATGTTGAGATATAATCTAAAAGAAAATAGGGACATTGAAATTGTTGTTAAACTCTATTTCAATAAAGGACACTATAGGGAACCTAGAACCCTGTATTACAAGTGTAAGTGATAATTTTGGAAAATTTAATTAAAGCTAATTGTGTAGGACACCTGGAGATATGGTGCCCATATCTAAAGAATCACATCAACTGGTAAAGGTATAGACTTGCCAATAAGTGGCTCCCAGGTTAGAGGCATAAAATGCCAAAACTAGATGGTAGAATAAAAAGAAGATATTGTAAAAGGTAACCAAACAAAGATGCCACAGAAATATTAGAAAATTAACTTTCGCAAGCAGCGTGGTAGACATGGTTGGAACAAGTTAGGTGAGAGGGTGGTGGAGGCCAAAACCATAATCATAATCATCTGTATCAAACCTTATTACAGGTAAAACCAGTAGGCAGTCTACTGTATTTTATCAAACCGTTATTAGTATAATAGATCTCGTAATAATTTTGCAAAAATAATGGCATTTACTATTTTTAAAAGATTATTAGCAAATTTACAGAAATGGTGCATTCGGAAGACAAAACCAATTTTTCACTTTTGACAATTGAGCACCTGCTACATCCAGATTCTAGGGAGGAAAGGAAGGACGATCTTACTGGATCCCATAGCCTCTCCGAGGCACAAACCAGGCTTTTACATAACCCCCCCTCCCCTGCACCCGAGCTTTTTAAAATAGTAAATGCCATTATTTTTGCAAAATTATTACGAGATCTATTATACTAATAACGGTAAATAAATAATAAATAGTAAATAAATCAATACTTACTAAATTTTGTCTATTATGTAGCAAAGAAGCAGGTCTACGGAAGGCTTTTCTGTTGAGTTCGAAGCCCAGATTACTTGTGGTCTCTGAAATAAGTTAAGATTATAAGTATAAAATTTATAAAACCAAATAATAAATCCGGTATTGCTCAATTTCAGATGCAGACGTACTGAATGATATATCAGACTGTCAGCATGGTATTCGATCTGGAAGGTCCAGTGTAACGAATTTGCTCAGTTTCTATGATCGAGCCACAGAGATCTATAAAGAATTCTGATCAAGAAAGAGATCTAGGGGTGGTTTTAGATAGAAAACTATAACCTGAGGATCATATTAAGAACATTCTGCGAGGGGGCCTATGCTACACTTTTTAACTTTAGAATTGCTTTTAAATACATAGGTCAAAAAGTTTTAAAAGTTTTAAAAGTTTTTTAAACCTCTCGTGTATCATGAGTGTGTTAAAGCTTCAGATGGTGCATTCAGATGATGAATATTACCTAGTTCCTTCATCTGGGAAGAATGAACACATATTGGTGCATTCGGATGATAAAAACTAACTACTGTAGTTCAATTGATCAACAGACTGTATATCATATGCAAACTGTATGTGGATCTGCGGGCCACTCCAAACAACAGCCTGGTGGACCAAGCTCCACCAGGCCTAAAGCACAAGTGATATAGATGTGATAGAGAAACTAGGTCAAATGGAGGAGTAGGTCTGTATATTAAACAGCACCTGACGTGCACAGAGCTACTAAACTCAATGTGGTGGTAGAGTGGTTGGGGGGGGGGGAAACATTGCAGAAAAAAACAAATACAATTTGGTCAACAAAACAGCATTGTTTAAAATAGAAGACATGGGTTGTCATTTTGGGGGTAAGGTAGGTTACATTGAGTTAATTAGTTAGTACTTAGTTTTTATCTTAAACTGGTTGGGAGAGGTACAGTGTTGCTGTGCTGGTGAAAGAACACCTAAAGGTAAATTAAATAATGATTGCGAATCCACAAGAAGTTGACATAATATCGCTAGAGATTTGCAATCAGGATGATAAACTTTCCTTAAAGAATTTGACAAACACTTGCTGATAGGACATGAAGTAAATGAAATGTATGTCAAGTTTTGTGAAATATATGATAAAAGCACAACAAAATTTGTACCAAAGGAGAGATGCAGAACTAGGAAAAGGGGTTTGTTCAACAGAAATTGCGAGAGGGCCTGAGACCCAAACACACACAAATGGAATCAATATATAGCAAGAGGCCAAACCCCCAAACATACAAGCGATGCAAAGATGCGAGAAACAGCAGCAGCATTAAGGAGAGGGACTTAAGGACCATAAATAAAGTGTGAAAATAAACTCGAGTAAATTTTTTTAACTACTCTCGACAGTGAAGAAAAACAAATATTCAGACGATTTGTGTTAGAATCATTAATCTTACACTTTCGGTCATATTCAACAACACAAATACATACACACACATTCCTGTTGCTGTAGCAAGTGAAGAATTACACACACAGATCACAATAACGTGATGCATCAAATGAACAAATCCACAAGGGCCGTGACGAGGATTCGAACCTGCGTCCGGGAGCATCCCAGACACTGCCTTAATCGACTGAGCTACAACAGGGTAAAAGGGTTGAAACCGAAGTTCTACTGAACTTACTGGATCCCATAGCCTCTCCGAGGCACAAACCAGGCTTTTACACAACCCCCCCCCCCTGCACCCGAGCTATGTCAACAGGCCGTTCTCCCTCTTCGCCCTTCCGAATGCACCATATCAGTAAATTTTTTAATAATCTTTTAAAAATAGTAAATGCCACTATTTTTGCAAAATTATTACGAGATCTATTATTCTATAGAATAATGCATATAAATGCATATATGCATATAAATACAAAACATAAATACAAAACAAGTAAATGTAAATAATTTTACCTTGCACCTAGATCCACCAAGCCTGTATGGCGCGCGTTTCAGTACTTCGGAAATCTAGAACTATCTTGAATCTCTAATCTGCAATGAAACAATACATATTATTGCACTTACCAAAACATGGATGAATGTAGAAAATACAGAACTATTAGCTGAATATCAAATAAATGGATTTAATCTATTTCACACAGATAGATATATTAGACCGTGTATATTAGGTAATACCTAACATACACGCCTCCACACACACTACATTTGAAATGTAGTCTCAAAAAGACTACATTTCAACAGCAAAGATTACTCCATAAAAAAATAATTAAATTATTGACCAACATGAGAGAGGGTTAGCCAACATGAGAGGGTTGTGTTGATTGCCTGAAAATATTTAAATTGTGTAATGTATTGAATGGCATTTTTCAAGTTACAACATTTTTTAAATTACTGAACTAGGTTCTAGGCTTTGCTAGGCTTAATTCAATTATTACAGATAAGCCTAACCTAGCCTAGAACCCAGTGGGTTTTCTTCCTATTGGGGAGTGTTGTACATGCCTCGCCTCCACATACACACTAGCACAGCCAGGCCTCGCCTCCACATACACACTAGCACAGCCAGGCCTCGCCTCCACATACACACTAGCACAGCCAGGCCTCGCCTCCACATACACACTAGCACAGCCAGGCCTCGCCTCCACATACACCAGCACTGCCAGGCCTCGCCTCCACATACACCAGCACTGCCAGGCCTCGCCTCCACATACACACTAGCACAGCCAGGCCTCGCCTCCACATACACACTAGCACAGCCAGGCCTCGCCTCCACATACACCAGCACTGCCAGGCCTCGCCTCCACATACACACTAGCACAGCCAGGCCTCGCCTCCACATACACACTAGCACAGCCAGGCCTCGCCTCCACATACACACTAGCACAGCCAGGCCTCGCCTCCACATACACACTAGCACAGCCAGGCCTCGCCTCCACATACACACTAGCACAGCCAGGCCTCGCCTCCACATACACACTAGCACAGCCAGGCCTCGCCTCCACATACACCAGCACAGCCAGGCCTCGCCTCCACATACACACTAGCACAGCCAGGCCTCGCCTCCACATACACACTAGCACAGCCAGGCCTTGCCTCCACATACACCAGCACAGCCAGGCCTCGCCTCCACATACACACTAGCACAGCCAGGCCTCGCCTCCACATACACACTAGCACAGCCAGGCCTCGCCTCCACATACACACTAGCACAGCCAGGCCTCGCCTCCACATACACACTAGCACAGCCAGGCCTCGCCTCCACATACACCAGCACTGCCAGGCCTCGCCTCCACATACACCAGCACTGCCAGGCCTCGCCTCCACATACTCACCAGCACAGCCAGGCCTCGCCTCCACATACACCAGCACTGCCAGGCCTCGCCTCGCCTCCACATACACCAGCACTGCCAGGCCTCGCCTCCACATTTAAACCAACCAAGCCCACAAATACGTTAACATGGACCAGCATTACACCGTCTAACATACTCTGTCAGATGTAACAACTAAATTTGTGAATTCAAGACCAAATCTATTGTATAACACAGTGTTAGTACGAGAAAAACATTACTTACATTCGAAGCCATGTTTTAAAATGGCGGCGGTCTTGTACTGACGCTCCAAACTGTGTGTTCGTTTGCGTATGATGAACGTGTGACAATTTACTACAACAATTATTTAATTATTCTTATTCTTTATTTTAATATTTTTAGGGTACATGAAATTTCAAACTTATTTGCACACAATAATATAATTGCATTGTCATAACCTTTATATATTACGGAAAATACGATGACATGAACGAAGTCAAAGTGAAGTTGAAGTCAAAGTCATTCGCCGAACGTATTAGTCATTTTTTTTCTCCCAAACGATAGGGGTAACAAATCCACAGAGAATATAAGTGTACAGTAAAGTCAATTTTATTCAGGAAAGTACATACATAGTTGATTTACAAACATAATGTTGGATTTATAGATAGAGCTAGTGCATACAATACCTAAAGCCACTATAGTAGGCATATAGCATTTCAGGCAACCGGGCAGTATATATGGACCCCTTACTCAAATCTCTGAATATGTTAGATATTAAGTCCCTGCACATACTCTCATGTGTATTTTATATATATAAAACGCTGCACTGTAATGTCAATCCTGACCTTAAAAGCTTCCTAGAAGGTTGTAACAGATCCCATGAGCACCACACCAGAAACAAATACCTATTTGATATTCCAAGAGTACGACTTAGTCAAACTAGAAATGCTTTACAAATCAAGAGACCTCGAATGTGGAATGACCTTCCCAATTATGTTAAAAACTGTACCTCTCCCAACCAGTTTAAGATAAATAAAGATAAATTTATAAGTTAAGAAAAATTCCACAAATCAACAACCCTGTTACTGACCCTGTATTTACCCAAGTCTTTCCTAAATCTAAACTTATCCAATTTATACCCATTGTTTCGTGTTCTATCTTGTGTTGACAATTTCAATACCCTATTAATATCCCCTTTGTTATATCTATTCAGGAAATTGTGGTTGATCTCGAACCCATTGATAATGTGACGACTTATACAGAATTTTGTAACTATATCATCAAGATTGTAACCAGCTTAGCTAAATGTAGTGTGGGGTTCAGTCCCTAAGCCCATATATGTGCCTCTCTAACCATTTAGGTTACAGGGCAAAAACATAAAAACAAAGGTAACTGCAGAAGGCCTATTGGCCCATACCAGGCAGCTCCTAAAGTTTATAATCTTTTCACGCTCCTAACCTCAATTCTCAAGCTACGTTTTTCATTTTGGTATCAATGCGTTGGCAATAAAATTCTCTACAAGATCATATGCATAAAATGTCACCGAAGCATTTGGTATCCCACCACGAAGTAAATAAACACGAAGATGACTCGCCGTGACACCCAAACAGGAAGTAAATGTTCATACTCTTTCGGGTGTTGCCAGCCTCACAGTCATCCTACAGCGCTCATTTTGATATCACTGAACTCGCAATAAAATTCCCCACCCAGACATATGCCTATCAATGTCTAATTATTGTATCGGGTGACCCGCACGAGTGTGGGAACTGGGCGAAGCGTTAGCCGTGATTTCAGCAGGGACGACACTGTTGGGATGCAGTGCTTTGAATGTTTATACTTATTTAACTCTCCTGACATTATTTCTGAAGCTACGTATTTCATTTTTATAGCAATGTGTTCGCAATAGAAAGTTCTATAAGAACATGGGTAGAGTTGGCCAACACAGCGTCAAATAAATTTGCGGCGAATAAAATCTTACGCGTGTTTGTACCTGTGAGCGTCAAAAGTTTTTACTTTGCTCATGTTTTTCAAGTTTATACTTGTTTCACACCGTTTTTTTTTGTATAGTGTTCGGAATAAAATTCCCTACACAGACATATGCATATCAAATACAATTCCTTGGAATTCACAGCTGTAGAGATGACGGAAAACACACAACCGGAACCCGCTCTTGACACTCCAACTCACACCCGCAACACCCACAAAAAAAGTTTCTCTTGTTTCATGTATACTTACTTTAGTTTTCGTGCTACAGTTCTCATTTAGGTATCAAAATATTCCTAAGAAAATAGACTACAATACTGAAACAATCTAAGACAATTATGTGTACTTACCAAAGCAAAGACGATTGTAGTAAAATAAGTTGAGCATTTTATCTCCACTCCACCTCCTTCAGGTACTGATTCCTGAAGTTGCTCAACAGATGTTCCTAGGTGGAGTGAAGCTGATGTAGGTGGTTATTTCTTGTCCACCCAATACACCCTTTTCCTGTGATAAGTGGTGTAATTACAAGGTATGACGCAAAGTGGAACATCGCATGTCTTGCACGCTATACCAGTTTCCTTCCTGATACCCGACTTTGAACACACTTCACACCTGCGACGTTTGGGGATTTTTACCAGCTCATGTTTCAATTTATAGTTCAGGCGAGTCTCTGCTATAACAACACGTCGCTGTTGTCTCTGGGTTGGCAATAAACTACTGTCTGAATCGTCGCTCTCACTATTGTTTTCAAACACTAATGTGGAATATGAATTATCTTCATCAGATTCAGCTTCAGCACTAGGTGTAGACGTGAAGAGAGGGGCGCCTCACACCCGACGGGCCAGGTGTTGACGGGTCAGCAGGAGGATACACAGGACCAGTGTCATGATTTATGTCTGGAGCATGAACTAGATGTGGAGATGGTGTAGTTGTTGCAGGCCACTCTGCCTTGTCAAATTTCAATAAAGACCAAATAGCAACTTCATGGAACTAGAGCAGAGTTAGTTTCCTTCGATCATCTGTGTTGGCCTTGTACAATGCATGTACAATGCATTGAGTAAAGACCAAATAGCAACTTCATGGAACTAGAGCAGAGTTAGTTTCCTTCGATCATCTGTGTTGGCCTTGTACAATGCAACCACAAGTTGACATTGAATGTGAATTAACAATGAGACAAGTAAGATTTATACTAATACATTTATACTAACTCTGTTGAGCGTTGACCATTTATACATCAAATCTGTTGATGTGAGCACTTTAGTTTAGTCTGCCGTTTAAAGAAAAAAAGAGCATATCAATGGTATATCACAGAAAACGAATTTATCATAAACTCATGTATTTGTCTTATCATATTGAACTGCATTCATATTTTTAATATATAACAATATGAATATACAAATTTCTGTAAATCCCCTACCTTGTTGGAATCTGTGGAAATGAATGAGCAAATGTGCTGGCTGAAGGCGCTGAAGGAAACCACATTGGTTTCATTTTGGATACAAATGTCCATGGAGATTCAAAATGGAAACTAATTATATAGTTGAACCTGCAGAGACGAGTTTAAGAATCTGTGTTGAGAGTGATGGACACAGCCTTCACAATTATACTTCAGAGAATGTAAACATCTAAGAGTCATTAGAAATATGTGTAGAATAATAAACCCTACATTGTTTGAGTTAGGGAAAACACCATTTGTGATATATAGATACTATAGCTGTTCCTAAAGATTCACCCTTTTTTGCACCAGCAAGATAACATATAAGATTTTAAGAGTTGACGAATGTTAATATTCTTGTTTGATAAACTGTGAACTTGAGACATAGTTAATAAGAACATATTAACACAACAAAATGTTTTCAGAATCTTTAACACCACTTTCCAGCAACTTATATAATTTATATAAATTATTTTAGAGAATAATACATAAATTATATATTTAAACATGATATAGTGTTTAGTGGAATGTATAAGGAGTCAAATTGTGTTAAAAAGAGCAATTTTTAGAAAATTTGGAAAAATACTTTTTTCTGTTCAAATTATAACTAAATGGATTTTAAAGGTTTCACTCAGCCAATATATATCATTCACAATTTATTAATGAATTTTACAAAAAAACACCATAAATTTTATATTTAAACATGTAAAAACTATTTGTTTTACATTTGGAAGAAAATAATTGTAGAAAAACAATTTATAATTAAACCTTTGTGTTTGGATTTTTTGAGTAAAAGTTTCTCAAAGGCTCTCCTGCACCATTCTCAATGCAAATCATTCCCACACCTATAGGAAGAGATAGGCGAACGTTGTGTAGATGATTTGTGTTTGCTGGGTACACCATCAGACCCTACAAAAGAAGTAGAGACTTCGAGATATATATACACCTCAAATATCTCCACTTCCTGAGGGCACTAGACAAGTGTGAGATTACTCTGCATTTTTCATCAAGCCACTGTCAATGTGAGAGAACTCGTGTCCATGCTATAAGCCTATACTTGCATAAACCACAAGTGAAGATTAACAATCTTTGGACAACACCCACCAGTGGGCCTCGAACCCAGAGAGCACAACTACCTTCCAGTAGCTGCCATAACTAGTACGCTTTAACCCACTACACCATCAGACCCTTCAAAAGAAGTAGAGACTTCGAGATATATATACACCTCAAATATCTCCACTTCCCGAGGGCACTAGAGAAGTGTGAGGTTACTCTGCGTTTTTCATCAAGCCACTGTCAATGTGAGAGAACTCGTGTCCATGCTATAAGCCTATACTTGCATAAACCACAAGTGAAGATTAACAATCTTTGGACAACACCCACCAGTGGGCCTCGAACCCAGAAAGCACAACTACCTTCCAGTAGCTGCCATAACTAGTACGCTTTAACCCACTACACCATCAGACCCTAAAAAGAAGTAGAGACTTCGAGATATATATACACCTCATATATCTCCACTTCCCGAGGGCACTAGACAAGTGTGAGGTTACTCTGCGTTTTTCATCAAGCCACTGTCAATGTGAGAGAACTCGTGTCCATGCTATAAGCCTATACTTGCATAAACCACAAGTGAAGATTAACAATCTTTGGACAACACCCACCAGTGGGCCTCAAACCCAGAAAGCACAACTACCTTCCAGTAGCTGCCATAACTAGTACGCTTTAACCCACTACACCATCAGACCCTACAAAAGAAGTAGAGACTTTGAGATATATATACACCTCAAATATCTCCACTTCCCGAGGGCACTAGACAAGTGTGAGGTTACTCTGCGTTTTTCATCAAACCACTGTCAATGTCAGAGAACTCGTGTCCATGCTATAAGCCTATACTTGCATAAACCAGAAGTGAAGATTAACAATCTTTGGACAACACCCACCAGTGGGCCTCGAACCCAGAAAGCACAACTACTTTCCAGTAGCTGCCATAACTAGTACACTTTAACCCACTACACCATCAGACCCTACAAAAGAAGTAGAGACTTCGAGATATATATACACCTTAAATATCTCCACTTCCCAAGGGCACTAGACAAATTTGAGGTTACTCTGCGTTTTTCATCAAGCCACTGTCAATGTGAGAGAACTCGTGTCCATGCTATAAGCCTAGACTTGCATAAACCACAAGTGAAGTTTAACAATCTTTGGACAACACCCACCAGTGGGACTCGAACCCAGAAAGCACAACTACCTTCCAGTAGCTGCCATAACTAGTACGCTTTAACCCACTACACCATCAGACCCTACAAAAGAAGTAGAGACTTCGAGATATATATACACCTCAAATATCTCCACTTCCCAAGGGCACTAGACAAATGTGAGGTTACTCTGCGTTTTTCATCAAGCCACTGTCAATGTGAGAGAACTCGTGTCCATGCTATATGCCTAGACTTGCATAAACCACAAATGAAGTTTAACAATCTTTGGACAACACCCACCAGTGGGACTCGAACCCAGAAAGCACAACTACCTTCCAGTAGCTGCCATAACTAGTACGCTTTAACCCACTACACCATCAGACCCTACAAAAGAAGTAGAGACTTCGAGATATATATACACCTCAAATATCTCCACTTCCCGAGGGCACTAGACAAGTGTGAGGTTACTCTGCGTTCTTCATCAAGCCACTGTCAATGTGAGAGAGCTCGTGTCCATGCTATAAGCCTATACTTGCATAAACCACAAGAGAAGATTAACAATCTTTGGACAACACCCACCAGTGGGCCTCGAACCCAGAAAGCACAACTACCTTCCAGTAGCTGCCATAACTAGTACGCTTTAACCCACTACACCATCAGACCCTACAAAAGAAGTAGAGACTTCAAGATATATATACACCTCAAATATCTCCACTTCCCGAGGGCACTAGACAAGTGTGAGGTTACTCTGCGTTTTTCATCAAGCCACTGTCAATGTGAGAGATCTCGTGTCCATGCTATAAGCCTATACTTGCATAAAATAGAAGTGAAGATTAACAATCTTTGGACAACACCCACCAGTGGGCCTCGAACCCAGAAAGCACAACTACCTTCCAGTAGCTGCCATAACTAGTACGCTTTAACCCACTACACCATCAGACCCTACAAAAGAAGTAGAGACTTCGAGATATATATACACCTCAAATATCTCCACTTCCCGAGGGCACTAGACAAGTGTGAGGTTACTCTGCGTTTTTCATCAAACCACTGTCAATGTCAGAGAACTCGTGTCCATGCTATAAGCCTATACTTGCATAAACCAGAAGTGAAGATTAACAATCTTTGGACAACACCCACCAGTGGGCCTCGAACCCAGAAAGCACAACTACCTTCCAGTAGCTGCCATAACTAGTACACTTTAACCCACTACACCATCAGACCCTACAAAAGAAGTAGAGACTTCGAGATATATATACACCTCAAATATCTCCACTTCCCAAGGGCACTAGACAAATTTGAGGTTACTCTGCGTTTTTCATCAAGCCACTGTCAATGTGAGAGAACTCGTGTCCATGCTATAAGCCTAGACTTGCATAAACCACAAGTGAAGTTTAACAATCTTTGGACAACACCCACCAGTGGGACTCGAACCCAGAAAGCACAACTACCTTCCAGTAGCTGCCATAACTAGTACGCTTTAACCCACTACACCATCAGACCCTTCAAAAGAAGTAGAGACTTCGAGATATATATACACCTCAAATATCTCCACTTCCTGAGGGCACTAGACAAGTGTGAGATTACTCTGCATTTTTCATCAAGCCACTGTCAATGTGAGAGAACTCGTGTCCATGCTATAAGCCTATACTTGCATAAACCACAAGTGAAGATTAACAATCTTTGGACAACACCCACCAGTGGGCCTCGAACCCAGAGAGCACAACTACCTTCCAGTAGCTGCCATAACTAGTACGCTTTAACCCACTACACCATCAGACCCTTCAAAAGAAGTAGAGACTTCGAGATATATATACACCTCAAATATCTCCACTTCCCGAGGGCACTAGAGAAGTGTGAGGTTACTCTGCGTTTTTCATCAAGCCACTGTCAATGTGAGAGAACTCGTGTCCATGCTATAAGCCTATACTTGCATAAACCACAAGTGAAGATTAACAATCTTTGGACAACACCCACCAGTGGGCCTCGAACCCAGAAAGCACAACTACCTTCCAGTAGCTGCCATAACTAGTACGCTTTAACCCACTACACCATCAGACCCTAAAAAGAAGTAGAGACTTCGAGATATATATACACCTCAAATATCTCCACTTCCCGAGGGCACTAGAGAAGTGTGAGGTTACTCTGCGTTTTTCATCAAGCCACTGTCAATGTGAGAGAACTCGTGTCCATGCTATAAGCCTATACTTGCATAAACCACAAGTGAAGATTAACAATCTTTGGACAACACCCACCAGTGGGCCTCGAACCCAGAAAGCACAACTACCTTCCAGTAGCTGCCATAACTAGTACGCTTTAACCCACTACACCATCAGACCCTACAAAAGAAGTAGAGACTTCGAGATATATATACACCTCAAATATCTCCACTTCCCGAGGGCACTAGACAAGTGTGAGGTTACTCTGCGTTTTTCATCAAGCCACTGTCAATGTGAGAGAACTCGTGTCCATGCTATAAGCCTATACTTGCATAAACCACAAGTGAAGATTAACAATCTTTGGACAACACCCACCAGTGGGCCTCGAACCCAGAAAGCACAACTACCTTCCAGTAGCTGCCATAACTAGTACGCTTTAACCCACTACACCATCAGACCCTACAAAAGAAGTAGAGACTTCGAGATATATATACACCTCAAATATCTCCACTTCCCGAGGGCACTAGACAAGTGTGAGGTTACTCTGCGTTTTTCATCAAGCCACTGTCAATGTGAGAGAACTCGTGTCCATGCTATAAGCCTATACTTGCATAAACCACAAGTGAAGATTAACAATCTTTGGACAACACCCACCAGTGGGCCTCGAACCCAGAAAGCACAACTACCTTCCAGTAGCTGCCATAACTAGTACGCTTTAACCCACTACACCATCAGACCCTACAAAAGAAGTAGAGACTTCGAGATATATATACACCTCAAATATCTCCACTTCCCAAGGGCACTAGACAAATGTGAGGTTACTCTGCGTTTTTCATCAAGCCACTGTCAATGTGAGAGAACTCGTGTCCATGCTATAAGCCTAGACTTGCATAAACCACAAGTGAAGTTTAACAATCTTTGGACAACACCCACCAGTGGGACTCGAACCCAGAAAGCACAACTACCTTCCAGTAGCTGCCATAACTAGTACGCTTTAACCCACTACACCATCAGACCCTACAAAAGAAGTAGAGACTTCGAGATATATATACACCTCAAATATCTCCACTTCCCGAGGGCACTAGACAAGTGTGAGGTTACTCTGCGTTTTTCATCAAGCCACTGTCAATGTGAGAGAACTCGTGTCCATGCTATAAGCCTATACTTGCATAAACCACAAGTGAAGATTAACAATCTTTGGACAACACCCACCAGTGGGCCTCGAACCCAGAAAGCACAACTACCTTCCAGTAGCTGCCATAACTAGTACGCTTTAACCCACTACACCATCAGACCCTACAAAAGAAGTAGAGACTTCGAGATATATATACACCTCAAATATCTCCACTTCCCGAGGGCACTAGACAAGTGTGAGGTTACTCTGCGTTTTTCATCAAGCCACTGTCAATGTGAGAGATCTCGTGTCCATGCTATAAGCCTATACTTGCATAAACCACAAGTGAAGATTAACAATCTTTGGACAACACCCACCAGTGGGCCTCGAACCCAGAAAGCACAACTACCTTCCAGTAGCTGCCATAACTAGTACGCTTTAACCCACTACACCATCAGACCCTACAAAAGAAGTAGAGACTTCGAGATATATATACACCTCAAATATCTCCACTTCCCGAGGGCACTAGACAAGTGTGAGGTTACTCTGCGTTTTTCATCAAGCCACTGTCAATGTGAGAGAACTCGTGTCCATGCTATAAGCCTATACTTGCATAAACCACAAGTGAAGATTAACAATCTTTGGACAACACCCACCAGTGGGCCTCGAACCCAGAAAGCACAACTACCTTCCAGTAGCTGCCATAACTAGTACGCTTTAACCCACTACACCATCAGACCCTACAAAAGAAGTAGAGACTTCGAGATATATATACACCTCAAATATCTCCACTTCCCGAGGGCACTAGACAAGTGTGAGGTTACTCTGCGTTTTTCATCAAGCCACTGTCAATGTGAGAGAACTCGTGTCCATGCTATAAGCCTATACTTGCATAAACCACAAGTGAAGATTAACAATCTTTGGACAACACCCACCAGTGGGCCTCGAACCCAGAAAGCACAACTACCTTCCAGTAGCTGCCATAACTAGTACGCTTTAACCCACTACACCATCAGACCCTACAAAAGAAGTAGAGACTTCGAGATATATATACACCTCAAATATCTCCACTTCCCGAGGGCACTAGACAAGTGTGAGGTTACTCTGCGTTTTTCATCAAGCCACTGTCAATGTGAGAGAACTCGTGTCCATGCTATAAGCCTATACTTGCATAAACCACAAGTGAAGATTAACAATCTTTGGACAACACCCACCAGTGGGCCTCGAACCCAGAAAGCACAACTACCTTCCAGTAGCTGCCATAACTAGTACGCTTTAACCCACTACACCATCAGACCCTACAAAAGAAGTAGAGACTTCGAGATATATATACACCTCAAATATCTCCACTTCCCGAGGGCACTAGACAAGTGTGAGGTTACTCTGCGTTTTTCATCAAGCCACTGTCAATGTGAGAGAACTCGTGTCCATGCTATAAGCCTATACTTGCATAAACCACAAGTGAAGATTAACAATCTTTGGACAACACCCACCAGTGGGCCTCGAACCCAGAAAGCACAACTACCTTCCAGTAGCTGCCATAACTAGTACGCTTTAACCCACTACACCATCAGACCCTACAAAAGAAGTAGAGACTTCGAGATATATATACACCTCAAATATCTCCACTTCCCGAGGGCACTAGACAAGTGTGAGGTTACTCTGCGTTTTTCATCAAGCCACTGTCAATGTGAGAGAACTCGTGTCCATGCTATAAGCCTATACTTGCATAAACCACAAGTGAAGATTAACAATCTTTGGACAACACCCACCAGTGGGCCTCGAACCCAGAAAGCACAACTACCTTCCAGTAGCTGCCATAACTAGTACGCTTTAACCCACTACACCATCAGACCCTACAAAAGAAGTAGAGACTTCGAGATATATATACACCTCAAATATCTCCACTTCCCGAGGGCACTAGACAAGTGTGAGGTTACTCTGCGTTTTTCATCAAGCCACTGTCAATGTGAGAGAACTCGTGTCCATGCTATAAGCCTATACTTGCATAAACCACAAGTGAAGATTAACAATCTTTGGACAACACCCACCAGTGGGCCTCGAACCCAGAAAGCACAACTACCTTCCAGTAGCTGCCATAACTAGTACGCTTTAACCCACTACACCATCAGACCCTACAAAAGAAGTAGAGACTTCGAGATATATATACACCTCAAATATCTCCACTTCCCGAGGGCACTAGACAAGTGTGAGGTTACTCTGCGTTTTTCATCAAGCCACTGTCAATGTGAGAGAACTCGTGTCCATGCTATAAGCCTATACTTGCATAAACCACAAGTGAAGATTAACAATCTTTGGACAACACCCACCAGTGGGCCTCGAACCCAGAAAGCACAACTACCTTCCAGTAGCTGCCATAACTAGTACGCTTTAACCCACTACACCATCAGACCCTACAAAAGAAGTAGAGACTTCGAGATATATATACACCTCAAATATCTCCACTTCCCGAGGGCACTAGACAAGTGTGAGGTTACTCTGCGTTTTTCATCAAGCCACTGTCAATGTGAGAGAACTCGTGTCCATGCTATAAGCCTATACTTGCATAAACCACAAGTGAAGATTAACAATCTTTGGACAACACCCACCAGTGGGCCTCGAACCCAGAAAGCACAACTACCTTCCAGTAGCTGCCATAACTAGTACGCTTTAACCCACTACACCATCAGACCCTACAAAAGAAGTAGAGACTTCGAGATATATATACACCTCAAATATCTCCACTTCCCGAGGGCACTAGACAAGTGTGAGGTTACTCTGCGTTTTTCATCAAGCCACTGTCAATGTGAGAGAACTCGTGTCCATGCTATAAGCCTATACTTGCATAAACCACAAGTGAAGATTAACAATCTTTGGACAACACCCACCAGTGGGCCTCGAACCCAGAAAGCACAACTACCTTCCAGTAGCTGCCATAACTAGTACGCTTTAACCCACTACACCATCAGACCCTACAAAAGAAGTAGAGACTTCGAGATATATATACACCTCAAATATCTCCACTTCCCGAGGGCACTAGACAAGTGTGAGGTTACTCTGCGTTTTTCATCAAGCCACTGTCAATGTGAGAGAACTCGTGTCCATGCTATAAGCCTATACTTGCATAAACCACAAGTGAAGATTAACAATCTTTGGACAACACCCACCAGTGGGCCTCGAACCCAGAAAGCACAACTACCTTCCAGTAGCTGCCATAACTAGTACGCTTTAACCCACTACACCATCAGACCCTACAAAAGAAGTAGAGACTTCGAGATATATATACACCTCAAATATCTCCACTTCCCGAGGGCACTAGACAAGTGTGAGGTTACTCTGCGTTTTTCATCAAGCCACTGTCAATGTGAGAGAACTCGTGTCCATGCTATAAGCCTATACTTGCATAAACCACAAGTGAAGATTAACAATCTTTGGACAACACCCACCAGTGGGCCTCGAACCCAGAAAGCACAACTACCTTCCAGTAGCTGCCATAACTAGTACGCTTTAACCCACTACACCATCAGACCCTACAAAAGAAGTAGAGACTTCGAGATATATATACACCTCAAATATCTCCACTTCCCGAGGGCACTAGACAAGTGTGAGGTTACTCTGCGTTTTTCATCAAGCCACTGTCAATGTGAGAGAACTCGTGTCCATGCTATAAGCCTATACTTGCATAAACCACAAGTGAAGATTAACAATCTTTGGACAACACCCACCAGTGGGCCTCGAACCCAGAAAGCACAACTACCTTCCAGTAGCTGCCATAACTAGTACGCTTTAACCCACTACACCATCAGACCCTACAAAAGAAGTAGAGACTTCGAGATATATATACACCTCAAATATCTCCACTTCCCGAGGGCACTAGACAAGTGTGAGGTTACTCTGCGTTTTTCATCAAGCCACTGTCAATGTGAGAGAACTCGTGTCCATGCTATAAGCCTATACTTGCATAAACCACAAGTGAAGATTAACAATCTTTGGACAACACCCACCAGTGGGCCTCGAACCCAGAAAGCACAACTACCTTCCAGTAGCTGCCATAACTAGTACGCTTTAACCCACTACACCATCAGACCCTACAAAAGAAGTAGAGACTTCGAGATATATATACACCTCAAATATCTCCACTTCCCGAGGGCACTAGACAAGTGTGAGGTTACTCTGCGTTTTTCATCAAGCCACTGTCAATGTGAGAGAACTCGTGTCCATGCTATAAGCCTATACTTGCATAAACCACAAGTGAAGATTAACAATCTTTGGACAACACCCACCAGTGGGCCTCGAACCCAGAAAGCACAACTACCTTCCAGTAGCTGCCATAACTAGTACGCTTTAACCCACTACACCATCAGACCCTACAAAAGAAGTAGAGACTTCGAGATATATATACACCTCAAATATCTCCACTTCCCGAGGGCACTAGACAAGTGTGAGGTTACTCTGCGTTTTTCATCAAGCCACTGTCAATGTGAGAGAACTCGTGTCCATGCTATAAGCCTATACTTGCATAAACCACAAGTGAAGATTAACAATCTTTGGACAACACCCACCAGTGGGCCTCGAACCCAGAAAGCACAACTACCTTCCAGTAGCTGCCATAACTAGTACGCTTTAACCCACTACACCATCAGACCCTACAAAAGAAGTAGAGACTTCGAGATATATATACACCTCAAATATCTCCACTTCCCGAGGGCACTAGACAAGTGTGAGGTTACTCTGCGTTTTTCATCAAGCCACTGTCAATGTGAGAGAACTCGTGTCCATGCTATAAGCCTATACTTGCATAAACCACAAGTGAAGATTAACAATCTTTGGACAACACCCACCAGTGGGCCTCGAACCCAGAAAGCACAACTACCTTCCAGTAGCTGCCATAACTAGTACGCTTTAACCCACTACACCATCAGACCCTACAAAAGAAGTAGAGACTTCGAGATATATATACACCTCAAATATCTCCACTTCCCGAGGGCACTAGACAAGTGTGAGGTTACTCTGCGTTTTTCATCAAGCCACTGTCAATGTGAGAGAACTCGTGTCCATGCTATAAGCCTATACTTGCATAAACCACAAGTGAAGATTAACAATCTTTGGACAACACCCACCAGTGGGCCTCGAACCCAGAAAGCACAACTACCTTCCAGTAGCTGCCATAACTAGTACGCTTTAACCCACTACACCATCAGACCCTACAAAAGAAGTAGAGACTTCGAGATATATATACACCTCAAATATCTCCACTTCCCGAGGGCACTAGACAAGTGTGAGGTTACTCTGCGTTTTTCATCAAGCCACTGTCAATGTGAGAGAACTCGTGTCCATGCTATAAGCCTATACTTGCATAAACCACAAGTGAAGATTAACAATCTTTGGACAACACCCACCAGTGGGCCTCGAACCCAGAAAGCACAACTACCTTCCAGTAGCTGCCATAACTAGTACGCTTTAACCCACTACACCATCAGACCCTACAAAAGAAGTAGAGACTTCGAGATATATATACACCTCAAATATCTCCACTTCCCGAGGGCACTAGACAAGTGTGAGGTTACTCTGCGTTTTTCATCAAGCCACTGTCAATGTGAGAGAACTCGTGTCCATGCTATAAGCCTATACTTGCATAAACCACAAGTGAAGATTAACAATCTTTGGACAACACCCACCAGTGGGCCTCGAACCCAGAAAGCACAACTACCTTCCAGTAGCTGCCATAACTAGTACGCTTTAACCCACTACACCATCAGACCCTACAAAAGAAGTAGAGACTTCGAGATATATATACACCTCAAATATCTCCACTTCCCGAGGGCACTAGACAAGTATGAGGTTACTCTGCGTTTTTCATCAAGCCACTGTCAATGTGAGAGAACTCGTGTCCATACTATAAGCCTATACTTGCATAAACCACAAGTGAAGATTAACAATCTTTGGACAACACCCACCAATGGGCCTCGAACCCAGAAAGCACAACTACCTTCCAGTAGCTGCCATAACTAGTACGCTTTAACCCACTACACCATCAGACCCTACAAAGGAAGTAGAGACTTCGAGATATATACACACCTCAAATATCTCCACTTCTTGAGGGCACTAGACAAGTGTGAGGTTACTCTGCGTTTTTCATCAAGCCACTGTCAATGTGAGAGAACTCGTGTCCATGCTATAAGCCTATACTTGCATAGACCACAAGTGAAGATTAACAATCTTTGGACAACACCCACCAGTGGGCCTCGAACCCAGAAAGCACAACTACCTTCCAGTAGCTGCTATAACTAGTACGCTTTAACCCACTACACCATCAGACCCTACAAAAGAAGTAGAGACTTCGAGATATATATACACCTCAAATATCTCCACTTCCCGAGGGCACTAGACAAGTGTGAGGTTACTCTGCGTTTTTCATCAAGCCACTGTCAATGTGAGAGAACTCGTGTCCATGCTATAAGCCTATACTTGCATAAACCACAAGTGAAGATTAACAATCTTTGGACAACACCCACCAGTGGGCCTCGAACCCAGAAAGCACAACTACCTTCCAGTAGCTGCCATAACTAGTACACATTAACCCACTACACCATCAGACCCAACTAAAGAAGTAGAGACTTCGAGATATATATACACCTCAAATATCTCCACTTCCCGAGGGCACTAGACAAGTCTGAGGTTACTCTGTGTTTTTCATCAAGCCACTGTCAATGTGAGAGAACTCGTGTCCATGCTATAAGCCTATACTTGCATAAAAAACAAGTGAAGATTAACAATCTTTGGACAACACCCACCAGTGGGCCTGGAACCCAGAAAGCACAACTACCTTCCAGTAGCAGCCATAACTAGTACGCTTTAACCCACTACACCATCAGACCCTACAAAAGAAGTAGAGACTTCGAGATATATATACACCTCAAATATCTCCACTTCCCGAGGGCACTAGACAAGTGTGAGGTTACTCTGCGTTTTTCATCAAGCCACTGTCAATGTGAGAGAACTCGTGTCCATGCTATAAGCCTATACTTGCAAAAACCACAAGTGAAGATTAACAATCTTTGGACAACACCCACCAGTGGGCCTCGAACCCAGAAAGCACAACTACCTTCCAGTAGCTGCCATAACTAGTACGCTTTAACGCACTACACCATCAGACCCTACAAAAGAAGTAGAGACTTCGAGATATATATACACCTCAAATATCTCCACTTCCCGAGGGCACTAGACAAGTGTGAGGTTACTCTGCGTTTTTCATCAAGCCACTGTCAATGTGAGAGAACTCGTGTCCATGCTATAAGCCTATACTTGCATAAACAACAAGTGAAGATTAACAATCTTTGGACAACACCCACCAGTGGGCCTCGAACCCAGAAAGCACAACTACCTTCCAGTAGCTGCCATAACTAGTACGCTTTAACCCACTACACCATCAGACCCTACAAAAGAAGTAGAGACTTCGAGATACATATACACCTCAAATATCTCCACTTCCCGAGGGCACTACACAAGTGTGAGGTTACTCTGCGTTTTTCATCAAGCCACTGTCAATGTGAGAGAACTCGTGTCCATGCTATAAGCCTATACTTGCATAGACCACAAGTGAAGATTAACAATCTTTGGACAACACCCACCAGTGGGCCTCGAACCCAGAAAGCACAACTACCTTCCAGTAGCTGCCATAACTAGTACGCTTTAACCCACTACACCATCAGACCCTACAAAAGAAGTAGAGACTTCGAGATATATATACACCTCAAATATCTCCACTTCCCGAGGGCACTAGACAAGTGTGAGGTTACTCTGCGTTTTTCATCAAGCCACTGTCAATGTGAGAGAACTCGTGTCCATGCTATAAGCCTATACTTGCATAAAAAACAAGTGAAGATTAACAATCTTTGGACAACACCCACCAGTGGGCCTCGAACCCAGAAAGCACAACTACCTTCCAGTAGCTGCCATAACTAGTACGCTTTAACCCACTACACCATCAGACCCTACAAAAGAAGTAGAGACTTCGAGATATATATACACCTCAAATATCTCCACTTCCCGAGGGCACTAGACAAGTGTGAGGTTACTCTGCGTTTTTCATCAAGCCACTGTCAATGTGAGAGAACTCGTGTCCATGCTATAAGCCTATACTTGCATAAACCACAAGTGAAGATTAACAATCTTTGGACAACACCCACCAGTGGGCCTCGAACCCAGAAAGCACAACTACCTTCCAGTAGCTGCCATAACTAGTACGCTTTAACCCACTACACCATCAGACCCTACAAAAGAAGTAGAGACTTCGAGATATATATACACCTCAAATATCTCCACTTCCCGAGGGCACTAGACAAGTGTGAGGTTACTCTGCGTTTTTCATCAAGCCACTGTCAATGTGAGAGAACTCGTGTCCATGCTATAAGCCTATACTTGCATAAACCACAAGTGAAGATTAACAATCTTTGGACAACACCCACCAGTGGGCCTCGAACCCAGAAAGCACAACTACCTTCCAGTAGCTGCCATAACTAGTACGCTTTAACCCACTACACCATCAGACCCTACAAAAGAAGTAGAGACTTCGAGATATATATACACCTCAAATATCTCCACTTCCCGAGGGCACTAGACAAGTGTGAGGTTACTCTGCGTTTTTCATCAAGCCACTGTCAATGTGAGAGAACTCGTGTCCATGCTATAAGCCTATACTTGCATAAACCACAAGTGAAGATTAACAATCTTTGGACAACACCCACCTGTGGGCCTCGAACCCAGAAAGCACAACTACCTTCCAGTAGCTGCCATAACTAGTACGCTTTAACCCACTAGACCATCAGACCCTACAAAAGAAGTAGAGACTTCGAGATATATATACACCTCAAATATCTCCACTTCCCGAGGGCACTAGACAAGTGTGAGGTTACTCTGTGTTTTTCATCAAGCCACTGTCAATGTGAGAGAACTCGTGTCCATACTATAAGCCTATACTTGCATAAACCACAAGTGAAGATTAACAATCTTTGGACAACACCCACCAATGGGCCTCGAACCCAGAAAGCACAACTACCTTCCAGTAGCTGCCATAACTAGTACGCTTTAACCCACTACACCATCAGACCCTACAAAAGAAGTAGAGACTTCGAGATATATATACACCTCAAATATCTCCACTTCCCGAGGGCACTAGACAAGTATGAGGTTACTCTGCGTTTTTCATCAAGCCACTGTCAATGTGAGAGAACTCGTGTCCATACTATAAGCCTATACTTGCATAAACCACAAGTGATGATTAACAATCTTTGGACAACACCCACCAATGGTCCTCGAACCCAGAAAGCACAACTACCTTCCAGTAGCTGCCATAACTAGTACGCTTTAACCCACTACACCATCAGACCCTACAAAAGAAGTAGAGACTTCGAGATATATATACACCTCAAATATCTCCACTTCCCGAGGGCACTAGACAAGTATGAGGTTACTCTGCGTTTTTCATCAAGCCACTGTCAATGTGAGAGAACTCGTGTCCATACTATAAGCCTATACTTGCATAAACCACAAGTGAAGATTAACAATCTTTGGACAACACCCACCAATGGGCCTCGAACCCAGAAAGCACAACTACCTTCCAGTAGCTGCCATAACTAGTACGCTTTAACCCACTACACCATCAGACCCTACAAAGGAAGTAGAGACTTCGAGATATATACACACCTCAAATATCTCCACTTCTTGAGGGCACTAGACAAGTGTGAGGTTACTCTGCGTTTTTCATCAAGCCACTGTCAATGTGAGAGAACTCGTGTCCATGCTATAAGCCTATACTTGCATAGACCACAAGTGAAGATTAACAATCTTTGGACAACACCCACCAGTGGGCCTCGAACCCAGAAAGCACAACTACCTTCCAGTAGCTGCTATAACTAGTACGCTTTAACCCACTACACCATCAGACCCTACAAAAGAAGTAGAGACTTCGAGATATATATACACCTCAAATATCTCCACTTCCCGAGGGCACTAGACAAGTGTGAGGTTACTCTGCGTTTTTCATCAAGCCACTGTCAATGTGAGAGAACTCGTGTCCATGCTATAAGCCTATACTTGCATAAACCACAAGTGAAGATTAACAATCTTTGGACAACACCCACCAGTGGGCCTCGAACCCAGAAAGCACAACTACCTTCCAGTAGCTGCCATAACTAGTACACATTAACCCACTACACCATCAGACCCAACTAAAGAAGTAGAGACTTCGAGATATATATACACCTCAAATATCTCCACTTCCCGAGGGCACTAGACAAGTCTGAGGTTACTCTGTGTTTTTCATCAAGCCACTGTCAATGTGAGAGAACTCGTGTCCATGCTATAAGCCTATACTTGCATAAAAAACAAGTGAAGATTAACAATCTTTGGACAACACCCACCAGTGGGCCTGGAACCCAGAAAGCACAACTACCTTCCAGTAGCAGCCATAACTAGTACGCTTTAACCCACTACACCATCAGACCCTACAAAAGAAGTAGAGACTTCGAGATATATATACACCTCAAATATCTCCACTTCCCGAGGGCACTAGACAAGTGTGAGGTTACTCTGCGTTTTTCATCAAGCCACTGTCAATGTGAGAGAACTCGTGTCCATGCTGTATGCCTATACTTGCATAAACCACAAGTGAAGATTAACAATCTTTGGACAACACCCACCAGTGGGCCTCGAACCCAGAAAGCACAATTACCTTCCAGAAGCTGCCATAACTAGTACGCTTTAACGCACTACACCATCAGACCCTACAAAAGAAGTAGAGACTTCGAGATATATATACACCTCAAATATCTCCACTTCCCGAGGGCACTAGACAAGTGTGAGGTTACTCTGCGTTTTTCATCAAGCCACTGTCAATGTGAGAGAACTCGTGTCCATGCTATAAGCCTATACTTGCATAAACCACAAGTGAAGATTAACAATCTTTGGACAACACCCACCAGTGGGCCTCGAACCCAGAAAGCACAACTACCTTCCAGTAGCTGCCATAACTAGTACGCTTTAACCCACTACACCATCAGACCCTACAAAAGAAGTAGAGACTTCGAGATACATATACACCTCAAATATCTCCACTTCCCGAGGGCACTACACAAGTGTGAGGTTACTCTGCGTTTTTCATCAAGCCACTGTCAATGTGAGAGAACTCGTGTCCATGCTATAAGCCTATACTTGCATAAACCACAAGTGAAGATTAACAATCTTTGGACAACACCCACCAGTGGGCCTCGAACCCAGAAAGCACAACTACCTTCCAGTAGCTGCCATAACTAGTACGCTTTAACCCACTACACCATCAGACCCTACAAAAGAAGTAGAGACTTCGAGATATATATACACCTCAAATATCTCCACTTCCCGAGGGCACTAGACAAGTGTGAGGTTACTCTGCGTTTTTCATCAAGCCACTGTCAATGTGAGAGAACTCGTGTCCATGCTATAAGCCTATACTTGCATAAAAAACAAGTGAAGATTAACAATCTTTGGACAACACCCACCAGTGGGCCTCGAACCCAGAAAGCACAACTACCTTCCAGTAGCTGCCATAACTAGTACGCTTTAACCCACTACACCATCAGACCCTACAAAAGAAGTAGAGACTTCGAGATATATATACACCTCAAATATCTCCACTTCCCGAGGGCACTAGACAAGTGTGAGGTTACTCTGCGTTTTTCATCAAGCCACTGTCAATGTGAGAGAACTCGTGTCCATGCTATAAGCCTATACTTGCATAAACCACAAGTGAAGATTAACAATCTTTGGACAACACCCACCAGTGGGCCTCGAACCCAGAAAGCACAACTACCTTCCAGTAGCTGCCATAACTAGTACGCATTAACCCACTACACCATCAGACCCTACTAAAGAAGTAGAGACTTCGAGATATATATACACCTCAAATATCTCCACTTCCCGAGGGCACTAGACAAGTGTGAGGTTACTCTGCGTTTTTCATCAAGCCACTGTCAATGTGAGAGAACTCGTGTCCATGCTATAAGCCTATACTTGCATAAACCACAAGTGAAGATTAACAATCTTTGGACAACACCCACCAGTGGGCCTCGAACCCAGAAAGCACAACTACCTTCCAGTAGCTGCCATAACTAGTACGCTTTAACCCACTACACCATCAGACCCTACAAAAGAAGTAGAGACTTCGAGATATATATACACCTCAAATATCTCCACTTCCCGAGGGCACTAGACAAGTGTGAGGTTACTCTGCGTTTTTCATCAAGCCACTGTCAATGTGAGAGAACTCGTGTCCATAGCTATAAGCCTATACTTGCATAAACCACAAGTGAAGATTAACAATCTTTGGACAACACCCACCAGTGGGCCTCGAACCCAGAAAGCACAACTACCTTCCAGTAGCTGCCATAACTAGTACGCTTTAACCCACTACACCATCAGACCCTACAAAAGAAGTAGAGACTTCGAGATATATATACACCTCAAATATCTCCACTTCCCTGAGGGCACTAGACAAGTGTGAGGTTACTCTGCATTTTTCATCAAGCCACTGTCAATGTGAGAGAACTCGTGTCCATGCTATAAGCCTATACTTGCATAAACCACAAGTGAAGATTAACAATCTTTGGACAACACCCACCAGTGGGCCTCGAACCCAGAAAGCACAACTACCTTCCAGTAGCTGCCATAACTAGTACGCTTTAACCCACTACACCATCAGACCCTACAAAAGAAGTAGAGACTTCGAGATATATATACACCTCAAATATCTCCACTTCCCGAGGGCACTAGACAAGTGTGAGGTTACTCTGCGTTTTTCATCAAGCCACTGTCAATGTGAGAGAAGTCGTGTCCATGCTATAAGCCTATACTTGCAAAAACCACAAGTGAAGATTAACAATCTTTGGACAACACCCACCAGTGGGCCTCGAACCCAGAAAGCACAACTACCTTCCAGTAGCTGCCATAACTAGTACGCATTAACCCACTACACCATCAGACCCTACTAAAGAAGTAGAGACTTCGAGATATATATACACCTCAAATATCTCCACTTCCCGAGGGCACTAGACAAGTCTGAGGTTACTCTGCGTTTTTCATCAAGCCACTGTCAATGTGAGAGAACTCGTGTCCATGCTATAAGCCTATACTTGCATAAAACACAAGTGAAGATTAACAATCTTTGGACAACACCCACCAGTGGGCCTCGAACCCAGAAAGCACAACTACCTTCCAGTAGCATGCCATAACTAGTACGCTTTAACCCACTACACCATCAGACCCTACAAAAGAAGTAGAGACTTCGAGATATATATACACCTCAAATATCTCCACTTCCCGAGGGCACTAGACAAGTGTGAGGTTACTCTGCGTTTTTCATCAAGCCACTGTCAATGTGAGAGAACTCGTGTCCATGCTATAAGCCTATACTTGCATAAACCACAAGTGAAGATTAACAATCTTTGGACAACACCCACCAGTGGGCCTCGAACCCAGAAAGCACAACTACCTTCCAGTAGCTGCCATAACTAGTACGCTTTAACCCACTACACCATCAGACCCTACAAAAGAAGTAGAGACTTCGAGATATATATACACCTCAAATATCTCCACTTCCCGAGGGCACTAGACAAGTGTGAGGTTACTCTGCGTTTTTCATCAAGCCACTGTCAATGTGAGAGAACTCGTGTCCATGCTATAAGCCTATACTTGCATAAACCACAAGTGAAGATTAACAATCTTTGGACAACACCCACCAGTGGGCCTCGAACCCAGAAAGCACAACTACCTTCCAGTAGCTGCCATAACTAGTACGCTTTAACCCACTACACCATCAGACCCTACAAAAGAAGTAGAGACTTCGAGATATATATACACCTCAAATATCTCCACTTCCCGAGGGCACTAGACAAGTGTGAGGTTACTCTGCGTTTTTCATCAAGCCACTGTCAATGTGAGAGAACTCGTGTCCATGCTATAAGCCTATACTTGCATAAAACACAAGTGAAGATTAACAATCTTTGGACAACACCCACCAGTGGGCCTCGAACCCAGAAAGCACAACTACCTTCCAGTAGCTGCCATAACTAGTACGCTTTAACCCACTACACCATCAGACCCTACAAAAGAAGTAGAGACTTCGAGATATATATACACCTCAAATATCTCCACTTCCCGAGGGCACTAGACAAGTGTGAGGTTACTCTGCGTTTTTCATCAAGCCACTGTCAATGTGAGAGAACTCGTGTCCATGCTATAAGCCTATACTTGCATAAACCACAAGTGAAGATTAACAATCTTTGGACAACACCCACCAGTGGGCCTCGAACCCAGAAAGCACAACTACCTTCCAGTAGCTGCCATAACTAGTACGCTTTAACCCACTACACCATCAGACCCTACAAAAGAAGTAGAGACTTCGAGATATATATACACCTCAAATATCTCCACTTCCCGAGGGCACTAGACAAGTGTGAGGTTACTCTGCGTTTTTCATCAAGCCACTGTCAATGTGAGAGAACTCGTGTCCATGCTATAAGCCTATACTTGCATAAACCACAAGTGAAGATTAACAATCTTTGGACAACACCCACCAGTGGGCCTCGAACCCAGAAAGCACAACTACCTTCCAGTAGCTGCCATAACTAGTACGCTTTAACCCACTACACCATCAGACCCTACAAAAGAAGTAGAGACTTCGAGATATATATACACCTCAAATATCTCCACTTCCCGAGGGCACTAGACAAGTGTGAGGTTACTCTGCGTTTTTCATCAAGCCACTGTCAATGTGAGAGAACTCGTGTCCATGCTATAAGCCTATACTTGCATAAACCACAAGTGAAGATTAACAATCTTTGGACAACACCCACCATGTGGGCCTCGAACCCAGAAAGCACAACTACCTTCCAGTAGCTGCCATAACTAGTACGCTTTAACCCACTACACCATCAGACCCTACAAAAGAAGTAGAGACTTCGAGATATATATACACCTCAAATATCTCCACTTCCCGAGGGCACTAGACAAGTGTGAGGTTACTCTGCGTTTTTCATCAAGCCACTGTCAATGTGAGAGAACTCGTGTCCATAGCTATAAGCCTATACTTGCATAAACCACAAGTGAAGATTAACAATCTTTGGACAACACCCACCATGGGCCTCGAACCCAGAAAGCACAACTACCTTCCAGTAGCTGCCATAACTAGTACGCTTTAACCCACTACACCATCAGACCCTACAAAAGAAGTAGAGACTTCGAGATATATATACACCTCAAATATCTCCACTTCCCGAGGGCACTAGACAAGTATGAGGTTACTCTGCGTTTTTCATCAAGCCACTGTCAATGTGAGAGAACTCGTGTCCATACTATAAGCCTATACTTGCATAAACCACAAGTGAAGATTAACAATCTTTGGACAACACCCACCAGTGGGCCTCGAACCCAGAAAGCACAACTACCTTCCAGTAGCTGCCATAACTAGTACGCTTTAACCCACTACACCATCAGACCCTACAAAAGAAGTAGAGACTTCGAGATATATATACACCTCAAATATCTCCACTTCCCGAGGGCACTAGACAAGTATGAGGTTACTCTGCGTTTTTCATCAAGCCACTGTCAATGTGAGAGAACTCGTGTCCATACTATAAGCCTATACTTGCATAAACCACAAGTGAAGATTAACAATCTTTGGACAACACCCACCAGTGGGCCTCGAACCCAGAAAGCACAACTACCTTCCAGTAGCTGCCATAACTAGTACGCTTTAACCCACTACACCATCAGACCCTACAAAGGAAGTAGAGACTTCGAGATATATATACACCTCAAATATCTCCACTTCTTGAGGGCACTAGACAAGTGTGAGGTTACTCTGCGTTTTTCATCAAGCCACTGTCAATGTGAGAGAACTCGTGTCCATGCTATAAGCCTATACTTGCATAAACCACAAGTGAAGATTAACAATCTTTGGACAACACCCACCAGTGGGCCTCGAACCCAGAAAGCACAACTACCTTCCAGTAGCTGCCATAACTAGTACGCATTTAACCCACTACACCATCAGACCCTACTAAAGAAGTAGAGACTTCGAGATATATATACACCTCAAATATCTCCACTTCCCGAGGGCACTAGACAAGTGTGAGGTTACTCTGCGTTTTTCATCAAGCCACTGTCAATGTGAGAGAACTCGTGTCCATGCTATAAGCCTATACTTGCATAAAACACAAGTGAAGATTAACAATCTTTGGACAACACCCACCAGTGGGCCTCGAACCCAGAAAGCACAACTACCTTCCAGTAGCTGCCATAACTAGTACGCTTTAACCCACTACACCATCAGACCCTACAAAAGAAGTAGAGACTTCGAGATATATATACACCTCAAATATCTCCACTTCCCGAGGGCACTAGACAAGTGTGAGGTTACTCTGCGTTTTTCATCAAGCCACTGTCAATGTGAGAGAACTCGTGTCCATGCTATAAGCCTATACTTGCATAAACCACAAGTGAAGATTAACAATCTTTGGACAACACCCACCAGTGGGCCTCGAACCCAGAAAGCACAACTACCTTCCAGTAGCTGCCATAACTAGTACGCTTTAACCCACTACACCATCAGACCCTACAAAAGAAGTAGAGACTTCGAGATATATATACACCTCAAATATCTCCACTTCCCGAGGGCACTAGACAAGTGTGAGGTTACTCTGCGTTTTTCATCAAGCCACTGTCAATGTGAGAGAACTCGTGTCCATGCTATAAGCCTATACTTGCATAAACCACAAGTGAAGATTAACAATCTTTGGACAACACCCACCAGTGGGCCTCGAACCCAGAAAGCACAACTACCTTCCAGTAGCTGCCATAACTAGTACGCTTTAACCCACTACACCATCAGACCCTACAAAAGAAGTAGAGACTTCGAGATATATATACACCTCAAATATCTCCACTTCCCGAGGGCACTAGACAAGTGTGAGGTTACTCTGCGTTTTTCATCAAGCCACTGTCAATGTGAGAGAACTCGTGTCCATGCTATAAGCCTATACTTGCATAAACCACAAGTGAAGATTAACAATCTTTGGACAACACCCACCAGTGGGCCTCGAACCCAGAAAGCACAACTACCTTCCAGTAGCTGCCATAACTAGTACGCTTTAACCCACTACACCATCAGACCCTACAAAAGAAGTAGAGACTTCGAGATATATATACACCTCAAATATCTCCACTTCCCGAGGGCACTAGACAAGTGTGAGGTTACTCTGCGTTTTTCATCAAGCCACTGTCAATGTGAGAGAACTCGTGTCCATGCTATAAGCCTATACTTGCATAAACCACAAGTGAAGATTAACAATCTTTGGACAACACCCACCAGTGGGCCTCGAACCCAGAAAGCACAACTACCTTCCAGTAGCTGCCATAACTAGTACGCTTTAACCCACTACACCATCAGACCCTACAAAAGAAGTAGAGACTTCGAGATATATATACACCTCAAATATCTCCACTTCCCGAGGGCACTAGACAAGTGTGAGGTTACTCTGCGTTTTTCATCAAGCCACTGTCAATGTGAGAGAACTCGTGTCCATGCTATAAGCCTATACTTGCATAAACCACAAGTGAAGATTAACAATCTTTGGACAACACCCACCAGTGGGCCTCGAACCCAGAAAGCACAACTACCTTCCAGTAGCTGCCATAACTAGTACGCTTTAACCCACTACACCATCAGACCCTACAAAGAAGTAGAGACTTCGAGATATATATACACCTCAAATATCTCCACTTCCCGAGGGCACTAGACAAGTGTGAGGTTACTCTGCGTTTTTCATCAAGCCACTGTCAATGTGAGAGAACTCGTGTCCATGCTATAAGCCTATACTTGCATAAACCACAAGTGAAGATT
>NW_027190172.1:0-50512 GCF_040958095.1 Procambarus clarkii
AACGTTAACCATATAAATTACAGTAACACTAACTGAGCGTCTACATACATATTCCAATCAATTTATGTTAACCATTTTAGGGTTGGTTAGGTTCGGTTATATATCTACATTAGTTTTAACTCAAATGAAAAGAACTTAACTCATACATAATGAAATGAACAGTTTTATCATTTCATAAGAAAAAAATTAGAGAAAATATATTAATTCAGGAAAACTTGGCTTATTAGGCAAATCGGGCCTTGCATAGTAGGCTGAGAAGTGCGTTCTGGCTACTAGGTACGACATATATATATATATATATATATATATATATATATATATATATATATATATATATATATATATATATATATATATATATATATATATATATTATTTTTTTTTATTTTATTTATTTATTTTTTAAAAATATGTTATATTTATAAATATGTATGTATATTTAAATATTGATATATACCTGTGGGTCCAGGAGGCCATCTGTGTCCCTCAGATGGTCTCCCTTACTCACAGTTTGTGTCTATGGATGTGTGTCTGTGTGTGTGTTTATCCCTGTGAGTGTCCGTGTGAGTGTGTGAAGAGTCCGGTTTGCGTGTGTGTCCGGTTATGCCTGTGGGTCCACGAGGCCATCTGTGTCCCCTCAGATGGTCTCCCCTTATCACAGTCTATGGGTGTGTGTGAGTGTGAGTGCCCCTGTGATTGTTCGGGTGAGGGTGTGTGTGTGTGTGGTGAGTGTCCGGGTTTATGTGAGGTTTGGTTCCAGGAAACATCCTTCCCCTTCCTCCCCATATCTCCTCCCTTATTCCCACCGTGGGTTCGAATCCCAGGTGATTAGACCTGCCCTAAGTCCATGGATCCAAGGTATCCATCCGTGGCCCAACGGATTTCACCCCTTCCCCACTTTCCAAGGGCCAGGTCAATTCTAGCTATCCAGGAAACCTGTCGAAACAGAGGCAGCTACAGGAGGGGACACACAAATATTTGTGCCCTGCAGTTACACACCCGTTCCGACAGGCTCGATCGCAATCTATCCAGATGAGAACACGTTCTCTTCCGACTAGACCACGCTGGAATCGCTGTATGTCTCAAATTTGGTTCCTTTATTTATAGTTAGTATTTTTGGTGTATTAATTGATTTGTTTTAATTTTTTAATGACTTAGGTAGAGTGATTTAGGGAGTTGGGGGGGAGGTCGGGTTGTGTGTGTAGTGGATTGTACGAGATCGTGGTTTGTTAGTATTTATCTAGTTGTGTTCACCTAGTTGTGCTTGCGAGGGTTGAGCTCTGCTCTTTCGGCCCGCCTCTCAACTGCCAATCAATCAATTATTAATAACTAATAAAAAAAAATTCCACACACACACACACACCCAGGAAGCAGCCCGCAACAGCTGTCTAACGCTCATTTACATATTTACTGCTAAGTAACAGAGGGCATCAGAATGATAGAAACTCTGCTGATTTCCGTTTGTGCCATCACCGGGGGATCGAATGAGCTAGGATTACGAGTCGGGAGTGACGTCCACTCAGCAATAAAACCCCCTAGTTTGCGTATTGGTGCAAAAGATAATTTGGGAGAGGTTAAGGGAAAGGAATGACGTTTGGTGGCCTTGAAAGCTCTGGAGGGGAGGGGGGTTGCCAGTTATGAATTAAAATTGTTATTTTTTAAGATAGGATATATATGCAAAAGACGTTGCGAGATATAGTAAGAAAAGTGTTTCTGACTGAAGTTAGGTACTGTGTGATTGACTTGTATGTTAGGAAAAAGAATATTTATTAGAAACTTAGATAATCTTTAGAAATGTTTCTTCTTAAATAGTTGCAAATTATTGTGTGAAAAGCCTATGGTTACCGTACCTTAAACAAACACTCGTGAGCACAATTAGTCCACGGGATTCAGAGAGAGTGAGAATGAACAGCGAAATAGTAACAAAAAATGTGACAATGAGGGGAAACTATGTCATTCAAACGTTAACCATATAAATTACAGTAACACTAACTGAGCGTCTACATACATATTCCAATCAATTTATGTTAACCATTTTAGGGTTGGTTAGGTTCGGTTATATATCTACATTAGTTTTAACTCAAATGAAAAGAACTTAACTCATACATAATGAAATGAACAGTTTTATCATTTCATAAGAAAAAAAATTAGAGAAAATATATTAATTCAGGAAAACTTGGCTTATTAGGCAAATCGGGCCTTGCATAGTAGGCTGAGAAGTGCGTTCTGGCTACTAGGTACGACATATATATATATATATATATATATATATATATATATATATATATATATATATATATATATATATATATATATATATATATATATATATTTTTTTTTATTTTATTTATTTATTTTTTAAAAATATGTTATATTTATAAATATGTATGTATATTTAAATATTGATATATACCTGTGGGTCCAGGAGGCCATCTGTGTCCCCTCAGATGGTCTCCCTTATCACAGTTTGTGTCTATGGATGTGTGTCTGTGTGTGTGTTTATCCCTGTGAGTGTCCGTGTGAGTGTGTGAGAGTCCGGTTGCGTGTGTGTCCGGTTATGCCTGTGGGTCCACGAGGCCATCTGTGTCCCCTCAGATGGTCTCCCTTATCACAGTCTATGGGTGTGTGTGAGTGTGAGTGCCCCTGTGATTGTTCGGGTGAGGGTGTGTGTGTGTGTGTAAGTGTCCGGGTTTATGTGAGGTTTGGTTCCAGGAAACATCCTTCCCCTTTCTCCCCATATCTCCTCCCTTATTCCCACCGTGGGTTCGAATCCCAGGTGATTAGACCTGCCCTAAGTCCATGGATCCAAGGTATCCATCCGTGGGCCCAACGGATTTCACCCCTTCCCCACTTTCCAAGGGCCAGGTCAATTCTAGCTATCCAGGAAACCTGTCGAAACAGAGGCAGCTACAGGAGGGGACACACAAATATTTGTGCCCTGCAGTTACACACCCGTTCCGACAGGCTCGATCGCAATCTATCCAGATGAGAACACGTTCTCTTCCGACTAGACCACGCAGGAATCGCTGTATGTCTCAAATTTGGTTCCTTTATTTATAGTTAGTATTTTTGGTGTATTAATTGATTTGTTTTAATTTTTTAATGACTTAGGTAGAGTGATTTAGGGAGTTGGGGGGGAGGTCGGGTTGTGTGTGTAGTGGATTGTACGAGATCGTGGTTTGTTAGTATTTATCTAGTTGTGTTCACCTAGTTGTGCTTGCGAGGGTTGAGCTCTGCTCTTTCGGCCCGCCTCTCAACTGCCAATCAATCAATTATTAATAACTAATAAAAAAAAATTCCACACACACACACACACCCAGGAAGCAGCCCGCAACAGCTGTCTAACGCTCATTTACATATTTACTGCTAAGTAACAGAGGGCATCAGAATGATAGAAACTCTGCTGATTTCCGTTTGTGCCATCACCGGGGGATCGAATGAGCTAGGATTACGAGTCGGGAGTGACGTCCACTCAGCAATAAAACCCCCTAGTTTGCGTATTGGTGCAAAAGATAATTTGGGAGAGGTTAAGGGAAAGGAATGACGTTTGGTGGCCTTGAAAGCTCTGGAGGGGAGGGGGGTGGCCAGTTATGAATTAAAATTGTTATTTTTTAAGATAGGATATATATGCAAAAGACGTTGCGAGATATAGTAAGAAAAGTGTTTCTGACTGAAGTTAGGTACTGTGTGATTGACTTGTATGTTAGGAAAAAGAATATTTATTAGAAACTTAGATAATCTTTAGAAATGTTTCTTCTTAAATAGTTGCAAATTATTGTGTGAAAAGCCTATGGTTACCGTACCTTAAACAAACACTCGTGAGCACAATTAGTCCACGGGATTCAGAGAGAGTGAGAATGAACAGCGAAATAGTAACAAAAAATGTGACAATGAGGGGAAACTATGTCATTCAAACGTTAACCATATAAATTACAGTAACACTAACTGAGCGTCTACATACATATTCCAATCAATTTATGTTAACCATTTTAGGGTTGGTTAGGTTCGGTTATATATCTACATTAGTTTTAACTCAAATGAAAAGAACTTAACTCATACATAATGAAATGAACAGTTTTATCATTTCATAAAAAAAAAATTAGAGAAAATATATTAATTCAGGAAAACTTGGCTTATTAGGCAAATCGGGCCTTGCATAGTAGGCTGAGAAGTGCGTTCTGGCTACTAGGTACGACATATATATATATATATATATATATATATATATATATATATATATATATATATATATATATATATATATATATATATATATATTTTTATTTTATTTATTTATTTTTTAAAAATATGTTATATTTATAAATATGTATGTATATTTAAATATTGATATATACCTGTGGGTCCAGGAGGCCATCTGTGTCCCCTCAGATGGTCTCCCTTATCACAGTTTGTGTCTATGGATGTGTGTCTGTGTGTGTGTTTATCCCTGTGAGTGTCCGTGTGAGTGTGTGAGAGTCCGGTTGCGTGTGTGTCCGGTTATGCCTGTGGGTCCACGAGGCCATCTGTGTCCCCTCAGATGGTCTCCCTTATCACAGTCTATGGGTGTGTGTGAGTGTGAGTGCCCCTGTGATTGTTCGGGTGAGGGTGTGTGTGTGTGTGTGAGTGTCCGGGTTTATGTGAGGTTTGGTTCCAGGAAACATCCTTCCCCTTTCTCCCCATATCTCCTCCCTTATTCCCACCGTGGGTTCGAATCCCAGGTGATTAGACCTGCCCTAAGTCCATGGATCCAAGGTATCCATCCGTGGGCCCAACGGATTTCACCCCTTCCCCACTTTCCAAGGGCCAGGTCAATTCTAGCTATCCAGGAAACCTGTCGAAACAGAGGCAGCTACAGGAGGGGACACACAAATATTTGTGCCCTGCAGTTACACACCCGTTCCGACAGGCTCGATCGCAATCTATCCAGATGAGAACACGTTCTCTTCCGACTAGACCACGCTGGAATCGCTGTATGTCTCAAATTTGGTTCCTTTATTTATAGTTAGTATTTTTGGTGTATTAATTGATTTGTTTTAATTTTTTAATGACTTAGGTAGAGTGATTTAGGGAGTTGGGGGGGAGGTCGGGTTGTGTGTGTAGTGGATTGTACGAGATCGTGGTTTGTTAGTATTTATCTAGTTGTGTTCACCTAGTTGTGCTTGCGAGGGTTGAGCTCTGCTCTTTCGGCCCGCCTCTCAACTGCCAATCAATCAATTATTAATAACTAATAAAAAAAAATTCCACACACACACACACACCCAGGAAGCAGCCCGCAACAGCTGTCTAACGCTCATTTACATATTTACTGCTAAGTAACAGAGGGCATCAGAATGATAGAAACTCTGCTGATTTCCGTTTGTGCCATCACCGGGGGATCGAATGAGCTAGGATTACGAGTCGGGAGTGACGTCCACTCAGCAATAAAACCCCCTAGTTTGCGTATTGGTGCAAAAGATAATTTGGGAGAGGTTAAGGGAAAGGAATGACGTTTGGTGGCCTTGAAAGCTCTGGAGGGGAGGGGGGTGGCCAGTTATGAATTAAAATTGTTATTTTTTAAGATAGGATATATATGCAAAAGACGTTGCGAGATATAGTAAGAAAAGTGTTTCTGACTGAAGTTAGGTACTGTGTGATTGACTTGTATGTTAGGAAAAAGAATATTTATTAGAAACTTAGATAATCTTTAGAAATGTTTCTTCTTAAATAGTTGCAAATTATTGTGTGAAAAGCCTATGGTTACCGTACCTTAAACAAACACTCGTGAGCACAATTAGTCCACGGGATTCAGAGAGAGTGAGAATGAACAGCGAAATAGTAACAAAAAATGTGACAATGAGGGGAAACTATGTCATTCAAACGTTAACCATATAAATTACAGTAACACTAACTGAGCGTCTACATACATATTCCAATCAATTTATGTTAACCATTTTAGGGTTGGTTAGGTTCGGTTATATATCTACATTAGTTTTAACTCAAATGAAAAGAACTTAACTCATACATAATGAAATGAACAGTTTTATCATTTCATAAAAAAAAATTAGAGAAAATATATTAATTCAGGAAAACTTGGCTTATTAGGCAAATCGGGCCTTGCATAGTAGGCTGAGAAGTGCGTTCTGGCTACTAGGTACGACATATATATATATATATATATATATATATATATATATATATATATATATATATATATATATATATATATATATATATATATATATATATATATATATATTTTTATTTTATTTATTTATTTTTTAAAAATATGTTATATTTATAAATATGTATGTATATTTAAATATTGATATATACCTGTGGGTCCAGGAGGCCATCTGTGTCCCCTCAGATGGTCTCCCTTATCACAGTTTGTGTCTATGGATGTGTGTCTGTGTGTGTGTTTATCCCTGTGAGTGTCCGTGTGAGTGTGTGAGAGTCCGGTTGCGTGTGTGTCCGGTTATGCCTGTGGGTCCACGAGGCCATCTGTGTCCCCTCAGATGGTCTCCCTTATCACAGTCTATGGGTGTGTGTGAGTGTGAGTGCCCCTGTGATTGTTCGGGTGAGGGTGTGTGTGTGTGTGTGAGTGTCCGGGTTTATGTGAGGTTTGGTTCCAGGAAACATCCTTCCCCTTTCTCCCCATATCTCCTCCCTTATTCCCACCGTGGGTTCGAATCCCAGGTGATTAGACCTGCCCTAAGTCCATGGATCCAAGGTATCCATCCGTGGGCCCAACGGATTTCACCCCTTCCCCACTTTCCAAGGGCCAGGTCAATTCTAGCTATCCAGGAAACCTGTCGAAACAGAGGCAGCTACAGGAGGGGACACACAAATATTTGTGCCCTGCAGTTACACACCCGTTCCGACAGGCTCGATCGCAATCTATCCAGATGAGAACACGTTCTCTTCCGACTAGACCACGCTGGAATCGCTGTATGTCTCAAATTTGGTTCCTTTATTTATAGTTAGTATTTTTGGTGTATTAATTGATTTGTTTTAATTTTTTAATGACTTAGGTAGAGTGATTTAGGGAGTTGGGGGGGAGGTCGGGTTGTGTGTGTAGTGGATTGTACGAGATCGTGGTTTGTTAGTATTTATCTAGTTGTGTTCACCTAGTTGTGCTTGCGAGGGTTGAGCTCTGCTCTTTCGGCCCGCCTCTCAACTGCCAATCAATCAATTATTAATAACTAATAAAAAAAAATTCCACACACACACACACACCCAGGAAGCAGCCCGCAACAGCTGTCTAACGCTCATTTACATATTTACTGCTAAGTAACAGAGGGCATCAGAATGATAGAAACTCTGCTGATTTCCGTTTGTGCCATCACCGGGGGATCGAATGAGCTAGGATTACGAGTCGGGAGTGACGTCCACTCAGCAATAAAACCCCCTAGTTTGCGTATTGGTGCAAAAGATAATTTGGGAGAGGTTAAGGGAAAGGAATGACGTTTGGTGGCCTTGAAAGCTCTGGAGGGGAGGGGGGTGGCCAGTTATGAATTAAAATTGTTATTTTTTAAGATAGGATATATATGCAAAAGACGTTGCGAGATATAGTAAGAAAAGTGTTTCTGACTGAAGTTAGGTACTGTGTGATTGACTTGTATGTTAGGAAAAAGAATATTTATTAGAAACTTAGATAATCTTTAGAAATGTTTCTTCTTAAATAGTTGCAAATTATTGTGTGAAAAGCCTATGGTTACCGTACCTTAAACAAACACTCGTGAGCACAATTAGTCCACGGGATTCAGAGAGAGTGAGAATGAACAGCGAAATAGTAACAAAAAATGTGACAATGAGGGGAAACTATGTCATTCAAACGTTAACCATATAAATTACAGTAACACTAACTGAGCGTCTACATACATATTCCAATCAATTTATGTTAACCATTTTAGGGTTGGTTAGGTTCGGTTATATATCTACATTAGTTTTAACTCAAATGAAAAGAACTTAACTCATACATAATGAAATGAACAGTTTTATCATTTCATAAGAAAAAAATTAGAGAAAATATATTAATTCAGGAAAACTTGGCTTATTAGGCAAATCGGGCCTTGCATAGTAGGCTGAGAAGTGCGTTCTGGCTACTAGGTACGACATATATATATATATATATATATATATATATATATATATATATATATATATATATATATATATATATATATATATATATATATATATATATATATTTTTTTTTTTATTTTATTTATTTATTTTTTAAAAATATGTTATATTTATAAATATGTATGTATATTTAAATATTGATATATACCTGTGGGTCCAGGAGGCCATCTGTGTCCCCTCAGATGGTCTCCCTTATCACAGTTTGTGTCTATGGATGTGTGTCTGTGTGTGTGTTTATCCCTGTGAGTGTCCGTGTGAGTGTGTGAGAGTCCGGTTGCGTGTGTGTCCGGTTATGCCTGTGGGTCCACGAGGCCATCTGTGTCCCCTCAGATGGTCTCCCTTATCACAGTCTATGGGTGTGTGTGAGTGTGAGTGCCCCTGTGATTGTTCGGGTGAGGGTGTGTGTGTGTGTGTGAGTGTCCGGGTTTATGTGAGGTTTGGTTCCAGGAAACATCCTTCCCCTTTCTCCCCATATCTCCTCCCTTATTCCCACCGTGGGTTCGAATCCCAGGTGATTAGACCTGCCCTAAGTCCATGGATCCAAGGTATCCATCCGTGGGCCCAACGGATTTCACCCCTTCCCCACTTTCCAAGGGCCAGGTCAATTCTAGCTATCCAGGAAACCTGTCGAAACAGAGGCAGCTACAGGAGGGGACACACAAATATTTGTGCCCTGCAGTTACACACCCGTTCCGACAGGCTCGATCGCAATCTATCCAGATGAGAACACGTTCTCTTCCGACTAGACCACGCTGGAATCGCTGTATGTCTCAAATTTGGTTCCTTTATTTATAGTTAGTATTTTTGGTGTATTAATTGATTTGTTTTAATTTTTTAATGACTTAGGTAGAGTGATTTAGGGAGTTGGGGGGGAGGTCGGGTTGTGTGTGTAGTGGATTGTACGAGATCGTGGTTTGTTAGTATTTATCTAGTTGTGTTCACCTAGTTGTGCTTGCGAGGGTTGAGCTCTGCTCTTTCGGCCCGCCTCTCAACTGCCAATCAATCAATTATTAATAACTAATAAAAAAAAATTCCACACACACACACACACCCAGGAAGCAGCCCGCAACAGCTGTCTAACGCTCATTTACATATTTACTGCTAAGTAACAGAGGGCATCAGAATGATAGAAACTCTGCTGATTTCCGTTTGTGCCATCACCGGGGGATCGAATGAGCTAGGATTACGAGTCGGGAGTGACGTCCACTCAGCAATAAAACCCCCTAGTTTGCGTATTGGTGCAAAAGATAATTTGGGAGAGGTTAAGGGAAAGGAATGACGTTTGGTGGCCTTGAAAGCTCTGGAGGGGAGGGGGGTGGCCAGTTATGAATTAAAATTGTTATTTTTTAAGATAGGATATATATGCAAAAGACGTTGCGAGATATAGTAAGAAAAGTGTTTCTGACTGAAGTTAGGTACTGTGTGATTGACTTGTATGTTAGGAAAAAGAATATTTATTAGAAACTTAGATAATCTTTAGAAATGTTTCTTCTTAAATAGTTGCAAATTATTGTGTGAAAAGCCTATGGTTACCGTACCTTAAACAAACACTCGTGAGCACAATTAGTCCACGGGATTCAGAGAGAGTGAGAATGAACAGCGAAATAGTAACAAAAAATGTGACAATGAGGGGAAACTATGTCATTCAAACGTTAACCATATAAATTACAGTAACACTAACTGAGCGTCTACATACATATTCCAATCAATTTATGTTAACCATTTTAGGGTTGGTTAGGTTCGGTTATATATCTACATTAGTTTTAACTCAAATGAAAAGAACTTAACTCATACATAATGAAATGAACAGTTTTATCATTTCATAAGAAAAAAATTAGAGAAAATATATTAATTCAGGAAAACTTGGCTTATTAGGCAAATCGGGCCTTGCATAGTAGGCTGAGAAGTGCGTTCTGGCTACTAGGTACGACATATATATATATATATATATATATATATATATATATATATATATATATATATATATATATATATATATATATATATTTTTATTTTATTTATTTATTTTTTAAAAATATGTTATATTTATAAATATGTATGTATATTTAAATATTGATATATACCTGTGGGTCCAGGAGGCCATCTGTGTCCCCTCAGATGGTCTCCCTTATCACAGTTTGTGTCTATGGATGTGTGTCTGTGTGTGTGTTTATCCCTGTGAGTGTCCGTGTGAGTGTGTGAGAGTCCGGTTGCGTGTGTGTCCGGTTATGCCTGTGGGTCCACGAGGCCATCTGTGTCCCCTCAGATGGTCTCCCTTATCACAGTCTATGGGTGTGTGTGAGTGTGAGTGCCCCTGTGATTGTTCGGGTGAGGGTGTGTGTGTGTGTGTGAGTGTCCGGGTATATGTGAGGTTTGGTTCCAGGAAACATCCTTCCCCTTTCTCCCCATATCTCCTCCCTTATTCCCACCGTGGGTTCGAATCCCAGGTGATTAGACCTGCCCTAAGTCCATGGATCCAAGGTATCCATCCGTGGGCCCAACGGATTTCACCCCTTCCCCACTTTCCAAGGGCCAGGTCAATTCTAGCTATCCAGGAAACCTGTCGAAACAGAGGCAGCTACAGGAGGGGACACACAAATATTTGTGCCCTGCAGTTACACACCCGTTCCGACAGGCTCGATCGCAATCTATCCAGATGAGAACACGTTCTCTTCCGACTAGACCACGCTGGAATCGCTGTATGTCTCAAATTTGGTTCCTTTATTTATAGTTAGTATTTTTGGTGTATTAATTGATTTGTTTTAATTTTTTAATGACTTAGGTAGAGTGATTTAGGGAGTTGGGGGGGAGGTCGGGTTGTGTGTGTAGTGGATTGTACGAGATCGTGGTTTGTTAGTATTTATCTAGTTGTGTTCACCTAGTTGTGCTTGCGAGGGTTGAGCTCTGCTCTTTCGGCCCGCCTCTCAACTGCCAATCAATCAATTATTAATAACTAATAAAAAAAAATTCCACACACACACACACACCCAGGAAGCAGCCCGCAACAGCTGTCTAACGCTCATTTACATATTTACTGCTAAGTAACAGAGGGCATCAGAATGATAGAAACTCTGCTGATTTCCGTTTGTGCCATCACCGGGGGATCGAATGAGCTAGGATTACGAGTCGGGAGTGACGTCCACTCAGCAATAAAACCCCCTAGTTTGCGTATTGGTGCAAAAGATAATTTGGGAGAGGTTAAGGGAAAGGAATGACGTTTGGTGGCCTTGAAAGCTCTGGAGGGGAGGGGGGTGGCCAGTTATGAATTAAAATTGTTATTTTTTAAGATAGGATATATATGCAAAAGACGTTGCGAGATATAGTAAGAAAAGTGTTTCTGACTGAAGTTAGGTACTGTGTGATTGACTTGTATGTTAGGAAAAAGAATATTTATTAGAAACTTAGATAATCTTTAGAAATGTTTCTTCTTAAATAGTTGCAAATTATTGTGTGAAAAGCCTATGGTTACCGTACCTTAAACAAACACTCGTGAGCACAATTAGTCCACGGGATTCAGAGAGAGTGAGAATGAACAGCGAAATAGTAACAAAAAATGTGACAATGAGGGGAAACTATGTCATTCAAACGTTAACCATATAAATTACAGTAACACTAACTGAGCGTCTACATACATATTCCAATCAATTTATGTTAACCATTTTAGGGTTGGTTAGGTTCGGTTATATATCTACATTAGTTTTAACTCAAATGAAAAGAACTTAACTCATACATAATGAAATGAACAGTTTTATCATTTCATAAAAAAAAAATTAGAGAAAATATATTAATTCAGGAAAACTTGGCTTATTAGGCAAATCGGGCCTTGCATAGTAGGCTGAGAAGTGCGTTCTGGCTACTAGGTACGACATATATATATATATATATATATATATATATATATATATATATATATATATATATATATATATATATATATATATATTTTTATTTTATTTATTTATTTTTTAAAAATATGTTATATTTATAAATATGTATGTATATTTAAATATTGATATATACCTGTGGGTCCAGGAGGCCATCTGTGTCCCCTCAGATGGTCTCCCTTATCACAGTTTGTGTCTATGGATGTGTGTCTGTGTGTGTGTTTATCCCTGTGAGTGTCCGTGTGAGTGTGTGAGAGTCCGGTTGCGTGTGTGTCCGGTTATGCCTGTGGGTCCACGAGGCCATCTGTGTCCCCTCAGATGGTCTCCCTTATCACAGTCTATGGGTGTGTGTGAGTGTGAGTGCCCCTGTGATTGTTCGGGTGAGGGTGTGTGTGTGTGTGTGAGTGTCCGGGTTTATGTGAGGTTTGGTTCCAGGAAACATCCTTCCCCTTTCTCCCCATATCTCCTCCCTTATTCCCACCGTGGGTTCGAATCCCAGGTGATTAGACCTGCCCTAAGTCCATGGATCCAAGGTATCCATCCGTGGGCCCAACGGATTTCACCCCTTCCCCACTTTCCAAGGGCCAGGTCAATTCTAGCTATCCAGGAAACCTGTCGAAACAGAGGCAGCTACAGGAGGGGACACACAAATATTTGTGCCCTGCAGTTACACACCCGTTCCGACAGGCTCGATCGCAATCTATCCAGATGAGAACACGTTCTCTTCCGACTAGACCACGCTGGAATCGCTGTATGTCTCAAATTTGGTTCCTTTATTTATAGTTAGTATTTTTGGTGTATTAATTGATTTGTTTTAATTTTTTAATGACTTAGGTAGAGTGATTTAGGGAGTTGGGGGGGAGGTCGGGTTGTGTGTGTAGTGGATTGTACGAGATCGTGGTTTGTTAGTATTTATCTAGTTGTGTTCACCTAGTTGTGCTTGCGAGGGTTGAGCTCTGCTCTTTCGGCCCGCCTCTCAACTGCCAATCAATCAATTATTAATAACTAATAAAAAAAAATTCCACACACACACACACACCCAGGAAGCAGCCCGCAACAGCTGTCTAACGCTCATTTACATATTTACTGCTAAGTAACAGAGGGCATCAGAATGATAGAAACTCTGCTGATTTCCGTTTGTGCCATCACCGGGGGATCGAATGAGCTAGGATTACGAGTCGGGAGTGACGTCCACTCAGCAATAAAACCCCCTAGTTTGCGTATTGGTGCAAAAGATAATTTGGGAGAGGTTAAGGGAAAGGAATGACGTTTGGTGGCCTTGAAAGCTCTGGAGGGGAGGGGGGTGGCCAGTTATGAATTAAAATTGTTATTTTTTAAGATAGGATATATATGCAAAAGACGTTGCGAGATATAGTAAGAAAAGTGTTTCTGACTGAAGTTAGGTACTGTGTGATTGACTTGTATGTTAGGAAAAAGAATATTTATTAGAAACTTAGATAATCTTTAGAAATGTTTCTTCTTAAATAGTTGCAAATTATTGTGTGAAAAGCCTATGGTTACCGTACCTTAAACAAACACTCGTGAGCACAATTAGTCCACGGGATTCAGAGAGAGTGAGAATGAACAGCGAAATAGTAACAAAAAATGTGACAATGAGGGGAAACTATGTCATTCAAACGTTAACCATATAAATTACAGTAACACTAACTGAGCGTCTACATACATATTCCAATCAATTTATGTTAACCATTTTAGGGTTGGTTAGGTTCGGTTATATATCTACATTAGTTTTAACTCAAATGAAAAGAACTTAACTCATACATAATGAAATGAACAGTTTTATCATTTCATAAGAAAAAAATTAGAGAAAATATATTAATTCAGGAAAACTTGGCTTATTAGGCAAATCGGGCCTTGCATAGTAGGCTGAGAAGTGCGTTCTGGCTACTAGGTACGACATATATATATATATATATATATATATATATATATATATATATATATATATATATATATATATATATATATATATATATATATATATATATATATTTATATATATTTTTTTTTTTTTTTTATTTTTTTTTTTTTTTTAATATGTTATATTTATAAATATGTATGTATATTTAAATATTGATATATACCTGTGGGTCCAGGAGGCCATCTGTGTCCCCTCAGATGGTCTCCCTTATCACAGTTTGTGTCTATGGATGTGTGTCTGTGTGTGTGTTTATCCCTGTGAGTGTCCGTGTGAGTGTGTGAGAGTCCGGTTGCGTGTGTGTCCGGTTATGCCTGTGGGTCCACGAGGCCATCTGTGTCCCCTCAGATGGTCTCCCTTATCACAGTCTATGGGTGTGTGTGAGTGTGAGTGCCCCTGTGATTGTTCGGGTGAGGGTGTGTGTGTGTGTGTGAGTGTCCGGGTTTATGTGAGGTTTGGTTCCAGGAAACATCCTTCCCCTTCCCCTCCCCATATCTCCTCCCTTATTCCCACCGTGGGTTCGAATCCCAGGTGATTAGACCTGCCCTAAGTCCATGGATCCAAGGTATCCATCCGTGGGCCCAACGGATTTCACCCCTTCCCCACTTTCCAAGGGCCAGGTCAATTCTAGCTATCCAGGAAACCTGTCGAAACAGAGGCAGCTACAGGAGGGGACACACAAATATTTGTGCCCTGCAGTTACACACCCGTTCCGACAGGCTCGATCGCAATCTATCCAGATGAGAACACGTTCTCTTCCGACTAGACCACGCTGGAATCGCTGTATGTCTCAAATTTGGTTCCTTTATTTATAGTTAGTATTTTTGGTGTATTAATTGATTTGTTTTAATTTTTTAATGACTTAGGTAGAGTGATTTAGGGAGTTGGGGGGGAGGTCGGGTTGTGTGTGTAGTGGATTGTACGAGATCGTGGTTTGTTAGTATTTATCTAGTTGTGTTCACCTAGTTGTGCTTGCGAGGGTTGAGCTCTGCTCTTTCGGCCCGCCTCTCAACTGCCAATCAATCAATTATTAATAACTAATAAAAAAAAAATCCACACACACACACACACCCAGGAAGCAGCCCGCAACAGCTGTCTAACGCTCATTTACATATTTACTGCTAAGTAACAGAGGGCATCAGAATGATTGAAACTCTGCTGATTTCCGTTTGTGCCATCACCGGGGGATCGAATGAGCTAGGATTACGAGTCGGGAGCGACGTTCACTCAGCAATAAAGCCCCCTAGTTTGCGTATTGGTGCAAAAGATAATTTGGGAGAGGTTAAGGGAAAGGAATGACGTTTGGTGGCCTTGAAAGCTCTGGAGGGGAGGGGGGTTGCCAGTTATGAATTAAAATTGTTATTTTTTAAGATAGGATATATATGCAAAAGACGTTGCGAGATATAGTAAGAAAAGTGTTTCTGACTCAAGTTAGGTACTGTGTGATTGACTTGTATGTTAGGAAAAAGAATATTTATTAGAAACTTAGATAATCTTTAGAAATGTTTCTTCTTAAATAGTTGCAAATTATTGTGTGAAAAGCCTATGGTTACCGTACCTTAAACAAACACTCGTGAGCACAATTAGTCCACGGGATTCAGAGAGAGTGAGAATGAACAGCGAAATAGTAACAAAAAATGTGACAATGAGGGGAAACTATGTCATTCAAACGTTAACCATATAAATTACAGTAACACTAACTGAGCGTCTACATACATATTCCAATCAATTTATGTTAACCATTTTAGGGTTGGTTAGGTTCGGTTATATATCTACATTAGTTTTAACTCAAATGAAAAGAACTTAACTCATACATAATGAAATGAACAGTTTTATCATTTCATAAGAAAAAATTAGAGAAAATATATTAATTCAGGAAAACTTGGCTTATTAGGCCAATCGGGCCTTGCATAGTAGGCTGAGAAGTGCGTTCTGGCTACTAGGTACGACATATATATATATATATATATATATATATATATATATATATATATATATATATATATATATATATATATATATATATATATATATATATATATATATTAATTTTTATTTTATTTATTTATTTTTTAAAAATATGTTATATTTATAAATATGTATGTATATTTAAATATTTCGGTTATATATCTACATTAGTTTTAACTCAAATGAAAAGAACTTAACTCATACATAATGAAATGAACAGTTTTATCATTTCATAAGAAAAAAATTAGAGAAAATATATTAATTCAGGAAAACTTGGCTTATTAGGCACATCGGGCCTTGCATAGTAGGCTGAGAAGTGCGTTCTGGCTACTAGGTACGACATATATATAAATATATATATATATATATATAATAATTTTTATTTTATTTATTGATTTTTTAAAAATATGTTATATTTATAAATATGTATGTATATTTAAATATTGATATATACCTGTGGGTCCAGGAGGCCATCTGTGTCCCCTCAGATGGTCTCCCTTATCACAGTTTGTGTCTATGGATGTGTGTCTGTGTGTGTGTTTATCCCTGTGAGTGTCCGTGTGAGTGTGTGAGAGTCCGGTTGCGTGTGTGTCCGGTTATGCCTGTGGGTCCACGAGGCCATCTGTGTCCCCTCAGATGGTCTCCCTTATCACAGTCTATGGGTGTGTGTGAGTGTGAGTGCCCCTGTGATTGTTCGGGTGAGGGTGTGTGTGTGTGTGTGAGTGTCCGGGTTTATGTGAGGTTTGGTTCCAGGAAACATCCTTCCCCTTCCCCTCCCCATATCTCCTCCCTTATTCCCACCGTGGGTTCGAATCCCAGGTGATTAGACCTGCCCTAAGTCCATGGATCCAAGGTATCCATCCGTGGGCCCAACGGATTTCACCCCTTCCCCACTTTCCAAGGGCCAGGTCAATTCTAGCTATCCAGGAAACCTGTCGAAACAGAGGCAGCTACAGGAGGGGACACACAAATATTTGTGCCCTGCAGTTACACACCCGTTCCGACAGGCTCGATCGCAATCTATCCAGATGAGAACACGTTCTCTTCCGACTAGACCACGCTGGAATCGCTGTATGTCTCAAATTTGGTTCCTTTATTTATAGTTAGTATTTTTGGTGTATTAATTGATTTGTTTTAATTTTTTAATGACATAGGTAGAGTGATTTAGGGAGTTGGGGGGGAGGTCGGGTTGTGTGTGTAGTGGATTGTACGAGATCGTGGTTTGTTAGTATTTATCTAGTTGTGTTCACCTAGTTGTGCTTGCGAGGGTTGAGCTCTGCTCTTTCGGCCCGCCTCTCAACTGCCAATCAATCAATTATTAATAACTAATAAAAAAAAATTCCACACACACACACACACCCAGGAAGCAGCCCGCAACAGCTGTCTAACGCTCATTTACATATTTACTGCTAAGTAACAGAGGGCATCAGAATGATAGAAACTCTGCTGATTTCCGTTTGTGCCATCACCGGGGGATCGAATGAGCTAGGATTACGAGTCGGGAGCGACGTCCACTCAGCAATAAAGCCCCCTAGTTTGTGTATTGGTGCAAAAGATAATTTGGGAGAGGTTAAGGGAAAGGAATGACGTTTGGTGGCCTTAAAAGCTCTGGAGGGGAGGGGGGTTGCCAGTTATGAATTAAAATTGTTATTTTTTAAGATAGGATATATATGCAAAAGACGTTGCGAGATATAGTAAGAAAAGTGTTTCTGACTGAAGTTAGGTACTGTGTGATTGACTTGTATGTTAGGAAAAAGAATATTTATTAGAAACTTAGATAATCTTTAGAAATGTTTCTTCTTAAATAGTTGCAAATTATTGTGAAAAGCCTATGGTTACCGTACCTTAAACAAACACTCGTGAGCACAATTAGTCCACGGGATTCAGAGAGAGTGAGAATGAACAGCGAAATAGTAACAAAAAATGTGACAATGAGGGGAAACTATGTCATTCAAACGTTAACCATATAAATTACAGTAACACTAACTGAGCGTCTACATACATATTCCAATCAATTTATGTTAACCATTTTAGGGTTGGTTAGGTTCGGTTATATATCTACATTAGTTTTAACTCAAATGAAAAGAACTTAACTCATACATAATGAAATGAACAGTTTTATCATTTCATAAGAAAAAAATTAGAGAAAATATATTAATTCAGGAAAACTTGGCTTATTAGGCAAATCGGGCCTTGCATAGTAGGCTGAGAAGTGCGTTCTGGCTACTAGGTACGACATATATATATATATATATATATATATATATATATATATATATATATATATATATATATATATATATATATATATATATATATATTTATTTTATTTATTTATTTTTTAAAAATATGTTATATTTATAAATATGTATGTATATTTAAATATTGATATATACCTGTGGGTCCAGGAGGCCATCTGTGTCCCCTCAGATGGTCTCCCTTATCACAGTTTGTGTCTATGGATGTGTGTCTGTGTGTGTGTTTATCCCTGTGAGTGTCCGTGTGAGTGTGTGAGAGTCCGGTTGCGTGTGTGTCCGGTTATGCCTGTGGGTCCACGAGGCCATCTGTGTCCCCTCAGATGGTCTCCCTTATCACAGTCTATGGGTGTGTGTGAGTGTGAGTGCCCCTGTGATTGTTCGGGTGAGGGTGTGTGTGTGTGTGTGAGTGTCCGGGTTTATGTGAGGTTTGGTTCCAGGAAACATCCTTCCCCTTCCCCTCCCCATATCTCCTCCCTTATTCCCACCGTGGGTTCGAATCCCAGGTGATTAGACCTGCCCTAAGTCCATGGATCCAAGGTATCCATCCGTGGGCCCAACGGATTTCACCCCTTCCCCACTTTCCAAGGGCCAGGTCAATTCTAGCTATCCAGGAAACCTGTCGAAACAGAGGCAGCTACAGGAGGGGACACACAAATATTTGTGCCCTGCAGTTACACACCCGTTCCGACAGGCTCGATCGCAATCTATCCAGATGAGAACACGTTCTCTTCCGACTAGACCACGCTGGAATCGCTGTATGTCTCAAATTTGGTTCCTTTATTTATAGTTAGTATTTTTGGTGTATTAATTGATTTGTTTTAATTTTTTAATGACTTAGGTAGAGTGATTTAGGGAGTTGGGGGGGGGGAGGTCGGGTTGTGTGTGTAGTGGATTGTACGAGATTGTGGTTTGTTAGTATTTATCTAGTTGTGTTCACCTAGTTGTGCTTGCGAGGGTTGAGCTCTGCTCTTTCGGCCCGCCTCTCAACTGCCAATCAATCAATTATTAATAACTAATAAAAAAAAATTCCACACACACACACACACCCAGGAAGCAGCCCGCAACAGCTGTCTAACGCTCATTTACATATTTACTGCTAAGTAACAGAGGGCATCAGAATGATAGAAACTCTGCTGTTTTCCGTTTGTGCCATCACCGGGGGATCGAATGAGCTAGGATTACGAGTCGGGAGCGACGTCCACTCAGCAATAAAGCCCCCTAGTTTGCGTATTGGTGCAAAAGATAATTTGGGAGAGGTTAAGGGAAAGGAATGACGTTTGGTGGCCTTGAAAGCTCTGGAGGGGAGGGGGGTTGCCAGTTATGAATTAAAATTGTTATTTTTTAAGATAGGATATATATGCAAAAGACGTTGCGAGATATAGTAAGAAAAGTGTTTCTGACTGAAGTTAGGTACTGTGTGATTGACTTGTATGTTAGGAAAAAGAATATTTATTAGAAACTTAGATAATCTTTAGAAATGTTTCTTCTTAAATAGTTGCAAATTATTGTGTGAAAAGCCTATGGTTACCGTACCTTAAACAAACACTCGTGAGCACAATTAGTCCACGGGATTCAGAGAGAGTGAGAATGAACAGCGAAATAGTAACAAAAAATGTGACAATGAGGGGAAACTATGTCATTCAAACGTTAACCATATAAATTACAGTAACACTAACTGAGCGTCTACATACATATTCCAATCAATTTATGTTAACAATTTTAGGGTTGGTTAGGTTCGGTTATATATCTACATTAGTTTTAACTCAAATGAAAAGAACTTAACTCATACATAATGAAATGAACAGTTTTATCATTTCATAAGAAAAAAATTAGAGAAAATATATTAATTCAGGAAAACTTGGCTTATTAGGCAAATCGGGCCTTGCATAGTAGGCTGAGAAGTGCGTTCTGGCTACTAGGTACGACATATATATATATATATATATATATATATGTCGTACCTAGTAGCCAGAACGCACTTCTGAGCCTACTATGCAAGGCCCGATTTGCCTAATAAGCCAAGTTTTCCTGAATTAATGTATTTTCTCTATTTTTTTTCTTATGAAATGATAAAGCTACCCATTTCATTATGTATGAGGTCAATTTTTTTTATTGGAGTTAAAATTAACGTAGATATATGACCGAACCTAACCAACCCTACCTAACCTAACCTAACCTATCGTTAAAGGTTAGGTTTGGTTAGGTAGCCGAAAAAGTTAGGTTAGGTTAGGTTAGGTAGGTTAGGTAGTCGAAAAACAATTAATTCATGAAAACTTGGCTTATTAGGCAATTCTGGCCTTGCATAGTAGGCTGAGAAGTACGTTCTGGCTACTAAGTACGACATATATATATATATATATATATATATATATATATATATATATATATATATATATATATATATATATATATATATATATATTTTTTTTTTTATTTTATTTTTTTTTTTTTTTTAATATGTTATATTTATAAATATGTATGTATATTTAAATATTGATATATACCTGTGGGTCCAGGAGGCCATCTGTGTCCCCTCAGATGGTCTCCCTTATCACAGTTTGTGTCTATGGATGTGTGTCTGTGTGTGTGTTTATCCCTGTGAGTGTCCGTGTGAGTGTGTGAGAGTCCGGTTGCGTGTGTGTCCGGTTATGCCTGTGGGTCCACGAGGCCATCTGTGTCCCCTCAGATGGTCTCCCTTATCACAGTCTATGGGTGTGTGTGAGTGTGAGTGCCCCTGTGATTGTTCGGGTGAGGGTGTGTGTGTGTGTGTGAGTGTCCGGGTTTATGTGAGGTTTGGTTCCAGGAAACATCCTTCCCCTTCCCCTCCCCATATCTCCTCCCTTATTCCCACCGTGGGTTCGAATCCCAGGTGATTAGACCTGCCCTAAGTCCATGGATCCAAGGTATCCATCCGTGGGCCCAACGGATTTCACCCCTTCCCCACTTTCCAAGGGCCAGGTCAATTCTAGCTATCCAGGAAACCTGTCGAAACAGAGGCAGCTACAGGAGGGGACACACAAATATTTGTGCCCTGCAGTTACACACCCGTTCCGACAGGCTCGATCGCAATCTATCCAGATGAGAACACGTTCTCTTCCGACTAGACCACGCTGGAATCGCTGTATGTCTCAAATTTGGTTCCTTTATTTATAGTTAGTATTTTTGGTGTATTAATTGATTTGTTTTAATTTTTTAATGACTTAGGTAGAGTGATTTAGGGAGTTGGGGGGGGGGAGGTCGGGTTGTGTGTGTAGTGGATTGTACGAGATTGTGGTTTGTTAGTATTTATCTAGTTGTGTTCACCTAGTTGTGCTTGCGAGGGTTGAGCTCTGCTCTTTCGGCCCGCCTCTCAACTGCCAATCAATCAATTATTAATAACTAATAAAAAAAAATTCCACACACACACACACACCCAGGAAGCAGCCCGCAACAGCTGTCTAACGCTCATTTACATATTTACTGCTAAGTAACAGAGGGCATCAGAATGATAGAAACTCTGCTGTTTTCCGTTTGTGCCATCACCGGGGGATCGAATGAGCTAGGATTACGAGTCGGGAGCGACGTCCACTCAGCAATAAAGCCCCCTAGTTTGCGTATTGGTGCAAAAGATAATTTGGGAGAGGTTAAGGGAAAGGAATGACGTTTGGTGGCCTTGAAAGCTCTGGAGGGGAGGGGGGTTGCCAGTTATGAATTAAAATTGTTATTTTTTAAGATAGGATATATATGCAAAAGACGTTGCGAGATATAGTAAGAAAAGTGTTTCTGACTGAAGTTAGGTACTGTGTGATTGACTTGTATGTTAGGAAAAAGAATATTTATTAGAAACTTAGATAATCTTTAGAAATGTTTCTTCTTAAATAGTTGCAAATTATTGTGTGAAAAGCCTATGGTTACCGTACCTTAAACAAACACTCGTGAGCACAATTAGTCCACGGGATTCAGAGAGAGTGAGAATGAACAGCGAAATAGTAACAAAAAATGTGACAATGAGGGGAAACTATGTCATTCAAACGTTAACCATATAAATTACAGTAACACTAACTGAGCGTCTACATACATATTCCAATCAATTTATGTTAACAATTTTAGGGTTGGTTAGGTTCGGTTATATATCTACATTAGTTTTAACTCAAATGAAAAGAACTTAACTCATACATAATGAAATGAACAGTTTTATCATTTCATAAGAAAAAAATTAGAGAAAATATATTAATTCAGGAAAACTTGGCTTATTAGGCAAATCGGGCCTTGCATAGTAGGCTGAGAAGTGCGTTCTGGCTACTAGGTACGACATATATATATATATATATATATATATATATGTCGTACCTAGTAGCCAGAACGCACTTCTGAGCCTACTATGCAAGGCCCGATTTGCCTAATAAGCCAAGTTTTCCTGAATTAATGTATTTTCTCTATTTTTTTTCTTATGAAATGATAAAGCTACCCATTTCATTATGTATGAGGTCAATTTTTTTTATTGGAGTTAAAATTAACGTAGATATATGACCGAACCTAACCAACCCTACCTAACCTAACCTAACCTATCGTTAAAGGTTAGGTTTGGTTAGGTAGCCGAAAAAGTTAGGTTAGGTTAGGTTAGGTAGGTTAGGTAGTCGAAAAACAATTAATTCATGAAAACTTGGCTTATTAGGCAATTCTGGCCTTGCATAGTAGGCTGAGAAGTACGTTCTGGCTACTAAGTACGACATATATATATATATATATATATATATATATATATATATATATATATATATATATATATATATATATATATATATATATTTTTTTTTTTATTTTATTTTTTTTTTTTTTTTAATATGTTATATTTATAAATATGTATGTATATTTAAATATTGATATATACCTGTGGGTCCAGGAGGCCATCTGTGTCCCCTCAGATGGTCTCCCTTATCACAGTTTGTGTCTATGGATGTGTGTCTGTGTGTGTGTTTATCCCTGTGAGTGTCCGTGTGAGTGTGTGAGAGTCCGGTTGCGTGTGTGTCCGGTTATGCCTGTGGGTCCACGAGGCCATCTGTGTCCCCTCAGATGGTCTCCCTTATCACAGTCTATGGGTGTGTGTGAGTGTGAGTGCCCCTGTGATTGTTCGGGTGAGGGTGTGTGTGTGTGTGTGAGTGTCCGGGTTTATGTGAGGTTTGGTTCCAGGAAACATCCTTCCCCTTCCCCTCCCCATATCTCCTCCCTTATTCCCACCGTGGGTTCGAATCCCAGGTGATTAGACCTGCCCTAAGTCCATGGATCCAAGGTATCCATCCGTGGGCCCAACGGATTTCACCCCTTCCCCACTTTCCAAGGGCCAGGTCAATTCTAGCTATCCAGGAAACCTGTCGAAACAGAGGCAGCTACAGGAGGGGACACACAAATATTTGTGCCCTGCAGTTACACACCCGTTCCGACAGGCTCGATCGCAATCTATCCAGATGAGAACACGTTCTCTTCCGACTAGACCACGCTGGAATCGCTGTATGTCTCAAATTTGGTTCCTTTATTTATAGTTAGTATTTTTGGTGTATTAATTGATTTGTTTTAATTTTTTAATGACATAGGTAGAGTGATTTAGGGAGTTGGGGGGGAGGTCGGGTTGTGTGTGTAGTGGATTGTACGAGATCGTGGTTTGTTAGTATTTATCTAGTTGTGTTCACCTAGTTGTGCTTGCGAGGGTTGAGCTCTGCTCTTTCGGCCCGCCTCTCAACTGCCAATCAATCAATTATTAATAACTAATAAAAAAAAATTCCACACACACACACACACCCAGGAAGCAGCCCGCAACAGCTGTCTAACGCTCATTTACATATTTACTGCTAAGTAACAGAGGGCATCAGAATGATAGAAACTCTGCTGATTTCCGTTTGTGCCATCACCGGGGGATCGAATGAGCTAGGATTACGAGTCGGGAGCGACGTCCACTCAGCAATAAAGCCCCCTAGTTTGTGTATTGGTGCAAAAGATAATTTGGGAGAGGTTAAGGGAAAGGAATGACGTTTGGTGGCCTTAAAAGCTCTGGAGGGGAGGGGGGTTGCCAGTTATGAATTAAAATTGTTATTTTTTAAGATAGGATATATATGCAAAAGACGTTGCGAGATATAGTAAGAAAAGTGTTTCTGACTGAAGTTAGGTACTGTGTGATTGACTTGTATGTTAGGAAAAAGAATATTTATTAGAAACTTAGATAATCTTTAGAAATGTTTCTTCTTAAATAGTTGCAAATTATTGTGTGAAAAGCCTATGGTTACCGTACCTTAAACAAACACTCGTCAGCACAATTAGTCCACGGGATTCAGAGAGAGTGAGAATGAACAGCGAAATAGTAACAAAAAATGTGACAATGAGGGGAAACTATGTCATTCAAACGTTAACCATATAAATTACAGTAACACTAACTGAGCGTCTACATACATATTCCAATCAATTTATGTTAACCATTTTAGGGTTGGTTAGGTTCGGTTATATATCTACATTAGTTTTAACTCAAATGAAAAGAACTTAACTCATACATTATGAAATGAACAGTTTTATCATTTCATAAGAAAAAAATTAGAGAAAATATATTAATTCAGGAAAACTTGGCTTATTAGGCACATCGGGCCTTGCATAGTAGGCTGAGAAGTGCGTTCTGGCTACTAGGTACGACATATATATATATATATATATATATATATATATATATATATATATATATATATATATATATATATATATATATATATATATATATATTGTGACGATAATCTCCTTCAAGAGATTGAGCCTGCTCTTCCCTCCAAAATTACGTCTTCACAACTATATAAAAGACTATGGAAGAAATGTCCAACAACGACAACAAACACCAGCAAGGCTTGCCAGGGTGAGCAGAAACGTATGCAACCAGCCACCTGTTCGAACTCCAACCACCAAACTACCCGTTGATCGCTACGACTCCGCTGATTGGTCGCCGGTCTGGCTGCACCTGCCTCGCCCCCCCCCATACTACCCGATGTCTGGGGTCGCCCCAACATCAGTCTTCAGAATGTTCCGTGCTTTCGTAGCCAGCACACCTCCCAGCTAGACTCTAGAGTGTACTGAGAGAGGTGGTGGCTTTAAGCCAATATTCCAGCACCTCCCACTTACTGTTGTATTGCACTTCTTGTTATTTTGCCTTAACGTAACTTTTCATTTTGTCATTTAAGTATTCTTATTATTTTGATTCATTGATTTTATTATAAGAATTTGTTTGTGCATTATTTTCATGTTTGATTTATTTAACGTAATTAAAATTTCATTGTTAAAGTTTACTTGTGTTTTGTGTGTCTTCTCCTTACCTTACCACAGACGAAGTTCCAGTTTTTCTATTTTTTTTTATAACTATGTGACGAGGCCATACCCCTAGCCTTAAACAGCCGAACACCAACGCGTTACCGTCACAAGTTATATGGGGGCCTGTCCTAGGAGCTTCACTCAGGTACTGGTGCTAAGTGGTAATTTATGGTAAGCGTATTTAACTTTGTTAACGTAGCTTTACTATTTTTCATTCAATTTCATTTTTATAAGGTGCGGTGTATTGTGCATTACGAGAGTAACATATAGTGAAGGTGAGACAACTTTGGATTACGTGGTGACTGTAGGCCGCAGTCATACTCTTAATTGGTCATCTCTCCCTCCATGTTATTACTCGTATTTACCATCTATGTCCCTTGAATATTTCTCATTCTGACAGATCATCATATTGGTACCCTGGTACTGTGGTCTGCCCCGGGTCAAGAGTACCCAATCTTCTGCAATCTGACTGTAGGAGGACAAAGAGGGCCATAGTTCCTCTAGCTCGAACTTTAGTTGCTGAATTGGGACCTCAGCAGCAGTTCTCGTCACCAGTTGACACCTCGCACCCCTACACGTCAGTCAGAGATGATGATACATACAACGGTAGGGAATTAGCTTATTTTTTCAGAGCACAAAAGTTCGCTAATTCTGTAAGTATCATATTAAATTCAGTGGGAAAAACTTGCTTTATGTCCTTTAGAGACTTGGCAAGGTATGCCTACATCCTTGGACTACCAATTTTAGTTTTGAAGCATTTAACTGTTTCATTTGTTTTCGAAACTTTGTTTCATTTGTTAGTAGGATTTTCTTGCCCTTATTCTCTTACATGAGTACCGGGTACAAGATTTCCTGCGCCCTTGATTTAATTTAATCATTTAATATCTTTCACTTAACGTTAATTGTTAAAGATCACACAGGATAGGTACCAGTTGCCACGTTGTCCTGTTTCTGACATTTCATTATTGAACATTCGTGTACCTTTATTTGCTAATTTCACCATGTTTCGTCTCCAAACTTTCCGTGCAAATCCAGCAGGTGAAATAGGGACTTTGAGTCGTGCCAAGAGGACTGAACTACAAACTCTTGCACATGAGTATCAACTAGAAGTTCCCTACCAAGCCAACAAAAATGACCTACACAACCTGTTGCTGGATTACTATTTAGAGCAAGGTAAGATAGACTCTGAAACTCATGAAACTTACTATATTGCAGAGAAAACTGACTTGGCTACGATGAAACTTAAACTAGAGCTGGCCAAGATTGAACGTGAGCAGCAAAGAGAAGCAGCTGCCATACGAAGGGAAGAGCACGAACGCGAAGCTGCTTTGAGGAGAGACGAACAAGAACGTGAAGCTGCCTTGAGGAGAGACGAACAAGAACGCGAAGCTGCCTTGAGGAGAGAAGAACACGAACGCGAGGTCGCATTACTCCGTGAACGTGAAAGAGTACAGCTTGAAACCAAACAACGCGAGTTGGAAATACAACGTGAACATGACAAGCAACAAGCGACTCTGGCTCTTGAGTGTCGTCAACGGGAATACACGTTGGAAACTTCACACCTCGCTCAACGCCAGCAAGCTACTGCCAATCTTCCCGTCAGTTTTAATATATCACATGCAAGTAAGTTAATGCCATCCTTTGTAGAAGCAGAAGTTGATGTATTCTTTACCACCTTTGAAACCCTTGCTAATCAACTCAGTTGGCCTGTCGACCAATGGGCAACACTTCTCAGAGTCCATCTTACAGGTAGAGCTGCAGTCACACTCAGTACTTTGGCGTCTGAGAATGACTACTACACTCTGAAACAAGCAGTGTTAGACGCCTACCTACTCTCTACTGAAAGTTATAGAAGGAAATTCCGTGACCACCTGAAGGCAAGTACCACTACCTTCCTCGAGTTTGCTAACACGAAACGGAGGTATTTCATGAAATGGCTGGAAGCAGCACATGTCTCTACTTTTACAGAACTCGTGAACCTGATGCTTGTTGAAGAATTCTTGAGACGTGTGCCGCCTCCTGTCCGCCTCTACTTAGCAGATAAAGAAGAAACCGACTACCTGAAGTGTGCTAAGTCGGCTGACACTTACAGCCTCATCCACCGGCTGACACCTGAACCATCCTCCAGTAAGAAGTCGTGGTACAGTTACGAGAAGGTGAGCCCCGATCAAGCTGGTTCACAACTGTACTGCAAATATTGTAGACTCTATGGACATACCATAGACAAGTGTGGTAAGTCTCAATACAAGGGAACCACTGACCAACAACGACCCAAACCAACTCCTCCTAAGTCCGGTAAGCCTGTGATGAATGTTGGTGTTGATGTTAATGATCTTTCTCTTTTCAGTAACCACCTGTATACTGGAACTGTCTCTGCCAACGGTTCAAATCCGGAGGGACGTTTCAAATTGAAGATCTTGAGGGACACAGCGGCTCTACAATCGATCATCTTGAAGTCGGCTGTGCCCAACATAGTCTACACCGGGGAAACAGTCTTCATCACTGACCTCACTGCTACCACTCCATACCCTCTCGCCAGAGTCCACCTGAATTGTCCCTACGTGAACGGGGAAGTCCAAGTCGCCGTCAGGGAAAAGCCTTTTCCCATGCCTGGAGTGCAACTTCTCCTAGGCAACGACTTGGCAGAAGACCTGCAACCAACCAACCTGATCGTCATGGACAAACCCCAGGTGTGTAACTCTGTGCCAAGTAACCCTATTCTTGAGTATGTTCCAGCAGAGGTTCAAGAGAGTGATGAAGTTTCTCCTCCGGTTCTCGTGACCACCCGTGCACAAGCCGCACGTCCACAGCCAGCTGACTCTACTGCTACCGCTGTCCCTCAAGACCCTCAGAAACTACCCCCGCATCTGACCAAGTTGGAGTTCCGTAAGTTGCAGAGGGAAGATCTTACTTTAACACCATTGTTTTTCCAGGCTGAGACTCAACCCGACAGTATTCCTGGGTTCTTCCTAGAGAACGACTTGCTCTACCGCCGATATAGACCCAGTAAACTGAAGGAGGAGGACGATTGGGCCAACACCGAACAACTTGTGATTCCCACCAGCCTGCGGCCCACTATTCTACACCTGGCCCACGGATCATTCTCCCACTACGGCTTCAACAAGACTTACCATGGGATTCGTCAAGACTACTACTGGCCAGGTATGGTAAACAACGTCAAACAGTACGTAAAACAGTGTCATACATGTCAGATGGCAGGCAAACCGAACGTCTCCATTCCCAGAGCACCACTGATTCCCATACAGGTGCCTGCGGAACCTTTCCACAGACTCATAATAGACTGTGTTGGTCCTTTACCTCGGACCAGTTCAGGTAACGCCTACATCCTAACCATCCTGTGTCCTACCACCAGATTTCCCATAGCAGTTCCAGTGAAGAACATCACGGCTGCTACGGTTATCAAACATCTATTGAAGATCTTCACTCAATACGGATTTCCCAGGGAGATTCAAAGTGACTGTGGCACCAACTTCACCAGTGATCTCTTCAAAAGAACACTGGAGGAGTTCAACATCAAACAGGTATTGTCCAGCCCCTATCATCCTGCTTCACAGGGTTCTCTTGAACGTAGTCATCAGACCATCAAAGCACTCTTGAAAAAGTTTTGTAGTGAAACCTCAAAGGATTGGGATAAGCAGATTGACCTAATAATGTGTATTTTCAGAAGTCTCCCCAATGAGTCCCTAGGAGTATCTCCTTATGAGATGCTCTACGGCCGTAAGTGCCGTACTCCCCTTAAGGCTTTCAAAGACTCTCTCAGAGATGCCACCTTCAGTGAGCATCAGAATGTGCCCCAGTTTCTTCAAAACCTTCAACACATTCTAGAGAGAGTCCACCGCTTTGCTCATGATAATCTATTGAAAGCCCAGGTGAGAATGAAGACTCATTACGACCAGACCAGCAAAGTAAGAAAATTCAAGCCGGGAGACTTCGTCCTTGCTTATTTCCCTATCCCAGGTTCACCTTTACAAAACAGATTTTCAGGACCCTACTGCGTCAAAGAGTGCAGGAATAATAATAATTATGTGATAGAGACTCCAGATAGGCGGCGGAAGACCCAGCTGTGCCACGTCAACCTCCTGAAGCAATATAATGGTACTCCTCCCACTGTCTTGACTAATTATTCCACATTCACAGAACCCTACATCCACAGTGAGACCATCCCGGCTTCTTCTCCCGAAAGCACTGACAAGGAGTCGGCGCCTTCTAATTCCAAAATCCTTAATGATCTTCCCAAATGCTTTCAGGATAATACTCGTGCTCCTATGCCCTCTTCTAATTCCACTCTCACCTCGTCAGATAAGCCCTTCATCCTCCATGTCGACGCCAATGGTACCGACGTGGGTGGTGTCGTGATGCAGCAACGAGGCGAGAAGAATACACTTGTCAGCGACTACTGCTACAAGGATCTACGGAACAATTGGCAAGGAGCTACTCTTCCTCATCCTGAAGCTTCAGCACTTCACTCCACACCTGAAAAGTGCTCGGTCCACCATCAATACGGACCACACCACCCTACACCTCCTGCAGCACGCCCACTTCTCATCTCAACGTCTTCTACTATGGGCTTGCTAACTGCAGAAATTCAACCTGGAGACACGCTATACCAAGAGTCTGACAACATCTTAGCCCATGATCTCTCCAGAGTTTATGAAGTAGAAGCAACTCCATCCATTACTCCACCACATAAAGACGTACTTCTTCCAGAACCGCAGGCTTCGGGGGAGAGTTGTGACGATAATCTCCTTCAAGAGATTGAGCCTGCTCTTCCCTCCAAAATTACGTCTTCACAACTATATAAAAGACTATGGAAGAAATGTCCAACAACGACAACAAACACCAGCAAGGCTTGCCAGGGTGAGCAGAAACGTATGCAACCAGCCACCTGTTCGAACTCCAACCACCAAACTACCCGTTGATCGCTACGACTCCGCTGATTGGTCGCCGGTCTGGCTGCACCTGCCTCGCCCCCCCCCATACTACCCGATGTCTGGGGTCGCCCCAACATCAGTCTTCAGAATGTTCCGTGCTTTCGTAGCCAGCACACCTCCCAGCTAGACTCTAGAGTGTACTGAGAGAGGTGGTGGCTTTAAGCCAATATTCCAGCACCTCCCACTTACTGTTGTATTGCACTTCTTGTTATTTTGCCTTAACGTAACTTTTCATTTTGTCATTTAAGTATTCTTATTATTTTGATTCATTGATTTTATTATAAGAATTTGTTTGTGCATTATTTTCATGTTTGATTTATTTAACGTAATTAAAATTTCATTGTTAAAGTTTACTTGTGTTTTGTGTGTCTTCTCCTTACCTTACCACAGACGAAGTTCCAGTTTTTCTATTTTTTTTTATAACTATGTGACGAGGCCATACCCCTAGCCTTAAACAGCCGAACACCAACGCGTTACCGTCACAATATATATATATATATATATATATATATATATATATATATATATATATATATATATATATATATATATATAATAATTTTTATTTTATTTATTTATTTTTTAAAAATATGTTATATTTATAAATATGTATGTATATTTAAATATTGACATATACCTGTGGGTCCAGGAGGCCATCTGTGTCCCCTCAGATGGTCTCCCTTATCACAGTTTGTGTCTATGGATGTGTGTCTGTGTGTGTGTTTATCCCTGTGAGTGTCCGTGTGAGTGTGTGAGAGTCCGGTTGCGTGTGTGTCCAGTTATGCCTGTGGGTCCACGAGGCCATCTGTGTCCCCTCAGATGGTCTCCCTTATCACAGTCTATGGGTGTGTGTGAGTGTGAGTGCCCCTGTGATTGTTCGGGTGAGGGTGTGTGTGTGTGTGTGAGTGTCCGGGTTTATGTGAGGTTTGGTTCCAGGAAACATCCTTCCCCTTCCCCTCCCCATATCTCCTCCCTTATTCCCACCGTGGGTTCGAATCCCAGGTGATTAGACCTGCCCTAAGTCCATGGATCCAAGGTATCCATCCGTGGGCCCAACGGATTTCACCCCTTCCCCACTTTCCAAGGGCCAGGTCAATTCTAGCTATCCAGGAAACCTGTCGAAACAGAGGCAGCTACAGGAGGGGACACACAAATATTTGTGCCCTGCAGTTACACACCCGTTCCGACAGGCTCGATCGCAATCTATCCAGATGAGAACACGTTCTCTTCCGACTAGACCACGCTGGAATCGCTGTATGTCTCAAATTTGGTTCCTTTATTTATAGTTAGTATTTTTGGTGTATTAATTGATTTGTTTTAATTTTTTAATGACTTAGGTAGAGTGATTTAGGGAGTTGGGGGGGAGGTCGGGTTGTGTGTGTAGTGGATTGTACGAGATTGTGGTTTGTTAGTATTTATCTAGTTGTGTTCACCTAGTTGTGCTTGCGAGGGTTGAGCTCTGCTCTTTCGGCCCGCCTCTCAACTGCCAATCAATCAATTATTAATAACTAATAAAAAAAAATTCCACACACACACACACACCCAGGAAGCAGCCCGCAACAGCTGTCTAACGCTCATTTACATATTTACTGCTAAGTAACAGAGGGCATCAGAATGATAGAAACTCTGCTGTTTTCCGTTTGTGCCATCACCGGGGGATCGAATGAGCTAGGATTACGAGTCGGGAGCGACGTCCACTCAGCAATAAAGCCCCCTAGTTTGCGTATTGGTGCAAAAGATAATTTGGGAGAGGTTAAGGGAAAGGAATGACGTTTGGTGGCCTTGAAAGCTCTGGAGGGGAGGGGGGTTGCCAGTTATGAATTAAAATTGTTATTTTTTAAGATAGGATATATATGCAAAAGACGTTGCGAGATATAGTAAGAAAAGTGTTTCTGACTGAAGTTAGGTACTGTGTGATTGACTTGTATGTTAGGAAAAAGAATATTTATTAGAAACTTAGATAATCTTTAGAAATGTTTCTTCTTAAATAGTTGCAAATTATTGTGTGAAAAGCCTATGGTTACCGTACCTTAAACAAACACTCGTGAGCACAATTAGTCCACGGGATTCAGAGAGAGTGAGAATGAACAGCGAAATAGTAACAAAAAATGTGACAATGAGGGGAAACTATGTCATTCAAACGTTAACCATATAAATTACAGTAACACTAACTGAGCGTCTACATACATATTCCAATCAATTTATGTTAACCATTTTAGGGTTGGTTAGGTTCGGTTATATATCTACATTAGTTTTAACTCAAATGAAAAGAACTTAACTCATTCATAATGAAATGAACAGTTTTATCATTTCATAAGAAAAAAATTAGAGAAAATATATTAATTCAGGAAAACTTGGCTTATTAGGCAAATCGGGCCTTGCATAGTAGGCTGAGAAGTGCGTTCTGGCTACTAGGTACGACATATATATATATATATATATATATATATATATATATATATATATATATATATATATATATATATATATATATATATATATATATTTTTATTTTATTTTTTTATTTTTTAAAAATATGTTATATTTATAAATATGTATGTATATTTAAATATTGATATATACCTGTGGGTCCAGGAGGCCATCTGTGTCCCCTCAGATGGTCTCCCTTATCACAGTTTGTGTCTATGGATGTGTGTCTGTGTGTGTGTTTATCCCTGTGAGTGTCCGTGTGAGTGTGTGAGAGTCCGGTTGCGTGTGTGTACGGTTATGCCTGTGGGTCCACGAGGCCATCTGTGTCCCCTCAGATGGTCTCCCTTATCACAGTCTATGGGTGTGTGTGAGTGTGAGTGCCCCTGTGATTGTTCGGGTGAGGGTGTGTGTGTGTGTGTGAGTGTCCGGGTTAATGTGAGGTTTGGTTCCAGGAAACATCCTTCCCCTTCCCCTCCCCATATCTCCTCCCTTATTCCCACCGTGGGTTCGAATCCCAGGTGATTAGACCTGCCCTAAGTCCATGGATCCAAGGTATCCATCCGTGGGCCCAACGGATTTCACCCCTTCCCCACTTTCCAAGGGCCAGGTCAATTCTAGCTATCCAGGAAACCTGTCGAAACAGAGGCAGCTACAGGAGGGGACACACAAATATTTGTGCCCTGCAGTTACACACCCGTTCCGACAGGCTCGATCGCAATCTATCCAGATGAGAACACGTTCTCTTCCGACTAGACCACGCTGGAATCGCTGTATGTCTCAAATTTGGTTCCTTTATTTATAGTTAGTATTTTTGGTGTATTAATTGATTTGTTTTAATTTTTTAATGACTTAGGTAGAGTGATTTAGGGAGTTGGGGGGGAGGTCGGGTTGTGTGTGTAGTGGATTGTACGAGATTGTGGTTTGTTAGTATTTATCTAGTTGTGTTCACCTAGTTGTGCTTGCGAGGGTTGAGCTCTGCTCTTTCGGCCCGCCTCTCAACTGCCAATCAATCAATTATTAATAACTAATAAAAAAAAATTCCACACACGCACACACACCCAGGAAGCAGCCCGCAACAGCTGTCTAACGCTCATTTACATATTTACTGCTAAGTAACAGAGGGCATCAGAATGATAGAAACTCTGCTGATTTCCGTTTGTGCCATCACCGGGGGATCGAATGAGCTAGGATTACGAGTCGGGAGCGACGTCCACTCAGCAATAAAGCCCCCTAGTTTGCGTATTGGTGCAAAAGATAATTTGGGAGAGGTTAAGGGAAAGGAATGACGTTTGGTGGCCTTGAAAGCTCTGGAGGGGAGGGGGGTTGCCAGTTATGAATTAAAATTGTTATTTTTTAAGATAGGATATATATGCAAAAGACGTTGCGAGATATAGTAAGAAAAGTGTTTCTGACTGAAGTTAGGTACTGTGTGATTGACTTGTATGTTAGGAAAAAGAATATTTATTAGAAACTTAGATAATCTTTAGAAATGTTTCTTCTTAAATAGTTGCAAATTATTGTGTGAAAAGCCTATGGTTACCGTACCTTAAACAAACACTCGTGAGCACAATTAGTCCACGGGATTCAGAGAGAGTGAGAATGAACAGCGAAATAGTAACAAAAAATGTGACAATGAGGGGAAACTATGTCATTCAAACGTTAACCATATAAATTACAGTAACACTAACTGAGCGTCTACATACATATTCCAATCAATTTATGTTAACCATTTTAGGGTTGGTTAGGTTCGGTTATATATCTACATTAGTTTTAACTCAAATGAAAAGAACTTAACTCATACATAATGAAATGAACAGTTTTATCATTTCATAAGAAAAAAATTAGAGAAAATATATTAATTCAGGAAAACTTGGCTTATTAGGCAAATCGGGCCTTGCATAGTAGGCTGAGAAGTGCGTTCTGGCTACTAGGTACGACATATATATATATATATATATGTCGTACCTAGTAGCCAGAACGCACTTCTCGGCCTACTATTCAAGGCCCGATTTGCCTAATAAGCCAAGTTTTCCTGAAATAATATATTTTCTCTTTTTTTTTCTTATGAAATGATAAAGCTACCCATTTGATTATGTATGAGGTCAATTTTTTTTTAATAGAGTTAAAATTAACGTAGATATATGACCGAACCTAACCAACCCTACCTAACCTAACCTAACCTATCTTTATAGGTTAGGTTAGGTTAGGTAGCGGAAAAAGTTAGGTTAGGTAGCGGAAAAAGTTAGGTTAGGTTAGGTTAGGTAGGTTAGGTTGCCGAAAAACAATTAATTCATGAAAACTTGGCTTATTAGGCAAATCTGGCCTTGAATAGTAGGCTGAGAAGTGCGTTCTGGCTACTAGGTACGACATATATATATATATATATATATATATATATATATATATTTTTTTTTTATTTTATTGATTTATTTTTTAAAAATATGTTATATTTATAAATATGTATGTATATTTAAATATTGATATATACCTGTGGGTCCAGGAGGCCATCTGTGTCCCCTCAGATGGTCTCCCTTATCACAGTTTGTGTCTATGGATGTGTGTCTGTGTGTGTGTTTATCCCTGTGAGTGTCCGTGTGAGTGTGTGAGAGTCCGGTTGCGTGTGTGTCCGGTTATGCCTGTGGGTCCACGAGGCCATCTGTGTCCCCTCAGATGGTCTCCCTTATCACAGTCTATGGGTGTGTGTGAGTGTGAGTGCCCCTGTGATTGTTCGGGTGAGGGTGTGTGTGTGTGTGTGAGTGTCCGGGTTTATGTGAGGTTTGGTTCCAGGAAACATCCTTCCCCTTCCCCTCCCCATATCTCCTCCCTTATTCCCACCGTGGGTTCGAATCCCAGGTGATTAGACCTGCCCTAAGTCCATGGATCCAAGGTATCCATCCGTGGGCCCAACGGATTTCACCCCTTCCCCACTTTCCAAGGGCCAGGTCAATTCTAGCTATCCAGGAAACCTGTCGAAACAGAGGCAGCTACAGGAGGGGACACACAAATATTTGTGCCCTGCAGTTACACACCCGTTCCGACAGGCTCGATCGCAATCTATCCAGATGAGAACACGTTCTCTTCCGACTAGACCACGCTGGAATCGCTGTATGTCTCAAATTTGGTTCCTTTATTTATAGTTAGTATTTTTGGTGTATTAATTGATTTGTTTTAATTTTTTAATGACTTAGGTAGAGTGATTTAGGGAGTTGGGGGGGAGGTCGGGTTGTGTGTGTAGTGGATTGTACGAGATTGTGGTTTGTTAGTATTTATCTAGTTGTGTTCACCTAGTTGTGCTTGCGAGGGTTGAGCTCTGCTCTTTCGGCCCGCCTCTCAACTGCCAATCAATCAATTATTAATAACTAATAAAAAAAAATTCCACACACACACACACACCCAGGAAGCAGCCCGCAACAGCTGTCTAACGCTCAATTACATATTTACTGCTAAGTAACAGAGGGCATCAGAATGATAGAAACTCTGCTGATTTCCGTTTGTGCCATCACCGGGGGATCGAATGAGCTAGGATTACGAGTCGGGAGCGACGTCCACTCAGCAATAAAGCCCCCTAGTTTGCGTATTGGTGCAAAAGATAATTTGGGAGAGGTTAAGGGAACGGAATGACGTTTGGTGGCCTTGAAAGCTCTGGAGGGGAGGGGGGTTGCCAGTTATGAATTAAAATTGTTATTTTTTAAGATAGGATATATATGCAAAAGACGTTGCGAGATATAGTAAGAAAAGTGTTTCTGACTGAAGTTAGGTACTGTGTGATTGACTTGTATGTTAGGAAAAAGAATATTTATTAGAAACTTAGATAATCTTTAGAAATGTTTCTTCTTAAATAGTTGCAAATTATTGTGTGAAAAGCCTATGGTTACCGTACCTTAAACAAACACTCGTGAGCACAATTAGTCCACGGGATTCAGAGAGAGTGAGAATGAACAGCGAAATAGTAACAAAAAATGTGACAATGAGGGGAAACTATGTCATTCAAACGTTAACCATATAAATTACAGTAACACTAACTGAGCGTCTACATACATATTCCAATCAATTTATGTTAACCATTTTAGGGTTGGTTAGGTTCGGTTATATATCTACATTAGTTTTAACTCAAATGAAAAGAACTTAACTCATACATAATGAAATGAACAGTTTTATCATTTCATAAGAAAAAAATTAGAGAAAATATATTAATTCAGGAAAACTTGGCTTATTAGGCAAATCGGGCCTTGCATAGTAGGCTGAGAAGTGCGTTCTGGCTACTAGGTACGACATATATATATATATATATATATATATATATATATATATATATATATATATATATATATATATATATATATATATATATATATATATATATTTTTATTTTATTTATTTATTTTTTAAAAATATGTTATATTTATAAATATGTATGTATATTTAAATATTGATATATACCTGTGGGTCCAGGAGGCCATCTGTGTCCCCTCAGATGGTCTCCCTTATCACAGTTTGTGTCTATGGATGTGTGTCTGTGTGTGTGTTTATCCCTGTGAGTGTCCGTGTGAGTGTGTGAGAGTCCGGTTGCGTGTGTGTCCGGTTATGCCTGTGGGTCCACGAGGCCATCTGTGTCCCCTCAGATGGTCTCCCTTATCACAGTCTATGGGTGTGTGTGAGTGTGAGTGCCCCTGTGATTGTTCGGGTGAGGGTGTGTGTGTGTGTGTGAGTGTCCGGGTTTATGTGAGGTTTGGTTCCAGGAAACATCCTTCCCCTTCCCCTCCCCATATCTCCTCCCTTATTCCCACCGTGGGTTCGAATCCCAGGTGATTAGACCTGCCCTAAGTCCATGGATCCAAGGTATCCATCCGTGGGCCCAACGGATTTCACCCCTTCCCCACTTTCCAAGGGCCAGGTCAATTCTAGCTATCCAGGAAACCTGTCGAAACAGAGGCAGCTACAGGAGGGGACACACAAATATTTGTGCCCTGCAGTTACACACCCGTTCCGACAGGCTCGATCGCAATCTATCCAGATGAGAACACGTTCTCTTCCGACTAGACCACGCTGGAATCGCTGTATGTCTCAAATTTGGTTCCTTTATTTATAGTTAGTATTTTTGGTGTATTAATTGATTTGTTTTAATTTTTTAATGACTTAGGTAGAGTGATTTAGGGAGTTGGGGGGGAGGTCGGGTTGTGTGTGTAGTGGATTGTACGAGATTGTGGTTTGTTAGTATTTATCTAGTTGTGTTCACCTAGTTGTGCTTGCGAGGGTTGAGCTCTGCTCTTTCGGCCCGCCTCTCAACTGCCAATCAATCAATTATTAATAACTAATAAAAAAAAATTCCACACACGCACACACACCCAGGAAGCAGCCCGCAACAGCTGTCTAACGCTCATTTACATATTTACTGCTAAGTAACAGAGGGCATCAGAATGATAGAAACTCTGCTGATTTCCGTTTGTGCCATCACCGGGGGATCGAATGAGCTAGGATTACGAGTCGGGAGCGACGTCCACTCAGCAATAAAGCCCCCTAGTTTGCGTATTGGTGCAAAAGATAATTTGGGAGAGGTTAAGGGAAAGGAATGACGTTTGGTGGCCTTGAAAGCTCTGGAGGGGAGGGGGGTTGCCAGTTATGAATTAAAATTGTTATTTTTTAAGATAGGATATATATGCAAAAGACGTTGCGAGATATAGTAAGAAAAGTGTTTCTGACTGAAGTTAGGTACTGTGTGATTGACTTGTATGTTAGGAAAAAGAATATTTATTAGAAACTTAGATAATCTTTAGAAATGTTTCTTCTTAAATAGTTGCAAATTATTGTGTGAAAAGCCTATGGTTACCGTACCTTAAACAAACACTCGTGAGCACAATTAGTCCACGGGATTCAGAGAGAGTGAGAATGAACAGCGAAATAGTAACAAAAAATGTGACAATGAGGGGAAACTATGTCATTCAAACGTTAACCATATAAATTACAGTAACACTAACTGAGCGTCTACATACATATTCCAATCAATTTATGTTAACCATTTTAGGGTTGGTTAGGTTCGGTTATATATCTACATTAGTTTTAACTCAAATGAAAAGAACTTAACTCATACATAATGAAATGAACAGTTTTATCATTTCATAAGAAAAAAATTAGAGAAAATATATTAATTCAGGAAAACTTGGCTTATTAGGCAAATCGGGCCTTGCATAGTAGGCTGAGAAGTGCGTTCTGGCTACTAGGTACGACATATATATATATATATATATATGTCGTACCTAGTAGCCAGAACGCACTTCTCGGCCTACTATTCAAGGCCCGATTTGCCTAATAAGCCAAGTTTTCCTGAAATAATATATTTTCTCTTTTTTTTTTCTTATGAAATGATAAAGCTACCCATTTGATTATGTATGAGGTCAATTTTTTTTTAATAGAGTTAAAATTAACGTAGATATATGACCGAACCTAACCAACCCTACCTAACCTAACCTAACCTATCTTTATAGGTTAGGTTAGGTTAGGTAGCGGAAAAAGTTAGGTTAGGTAGCGGAAAAAGTTAGGTTAGGTTAGGTTAGGTAGGTTAGGTTGCCGAAAAACAATTAATTCATGAAAACTTGGCTTATTAGGCAAATCTGGCCTTGAATAGTAGGCTGAGAAGTGCGTTCTGGCTACTAGGTACGACATATATATATATATATATATATATATATATATATATATATATATATATATATATATATATTTTTTTTTTTTATTTTATTGATTTATTTTTTAAAATATGTTATATTTATAAATATGTATGTATATTTAAATATTGATATATACCTGTGGGTCCAGGAGGCCATCTGTGTCCCCTCAGATGGTCTCCCTTATCACAGTTTGTGTCTATGGATGTGTGTCTGTGTGTGTGTTTATCCCTGTGAGTGTCCGTGTGAGTGTGTGAGAGTCCGGTTGCGTGTGTGTCCGGTTATGCCTGTGGGTCCACGAGGCCATCTGTGTCCCCTCAGATGGTCTCCCTTATCACAGTCTATGGGTGTGTGTGAGTGTGAGTGCCCCTGTGATTGTTCGGGTGAGGGTGTGTGTGTGTGTGTGAGTGTCCGGGTTTATGTGAGGTTTGGTTCCAGGAAACATCCTTCCCCTTCCCCTCCCCATATCTCCTCCCTTATTCCCACCGTGGGTTCGAATCCCAGGTGATTAGACCTGCCCTAAGTCCATGGATCCAAGGTATCCATCCGTGGGCCCAACGGATTTCACCCCTTCCCCACTTTCCAAGGGCCAGGTCAATTCTAGCTATCCAGGAAACCTGTCGAAACAGAGGCAGCTACAGGAGGGGACACACAAATATTTGTGCCCTGCAGTTACACACCCGTTCCGACAGGCTCGATCGCAATCTATCCAGATGAGAACACGTTCTCTTCCGACTAGACCACGCTGGAATCGCTGTATGTCTCAAATTTGGTTCCTTTATTTATAGTTAGTATTTTTGGTGTATTAATTGATTTGTTTTAATTTTTTAATGACTTAGGTAGAGTGATTTAGGGAGTTGGGGGGGAGGTCGGGTTGTGTGTGTAGTGGATTGTACGAGATTGTGGTTTGTTAGTATTTATCTAGTTGTGTTCACCTAGTTGTGCTTGCGAGGGTTGAGCTCTGCTCTTTCGGCCCGCCTCTCAACTGCCAATCAATCAATTATTAATAACTAATAAAAAAAAATTCCACACACACACACACACCCAGGAAGCAGCCCGCAACAGCTGTCTAACGCTCAATTACATATTTACTGCTAAGTAACAGAGGGCATCAGAATGATAGAAACTCTGCTGATTTCCGTTTGTGCCATCACCGGGGGATCGAATGAGCTAGGATTACGAGTCGGGAGCGACGTCCACTCAGCAATAAAGCCCCCTAGTTTGCGTATTGGTGCAAAAGATAATTTGGGAGAGGTTAAGGGAACGGAATGACGTTTGGTGGCCTTGAAAGCTCTGGAGGGGAGGGGGGTTGCCAGTTATGAATTAAAATTGTTATTTTTTAAGATAGGATATATATGCAAAAGACGTTGCGAGATATAGTAAGAAAAGTGTTTCTGACTGAAGTTAGGTACTGTGTGATTGACTTGTATGTTAGGAAAAAGAATATTTATTAGAAACTTAGATAATCTTTAGAAATGTTTCTTCTTAAATAGTTGCAAATTATTGTGTGAAAAGCCTATGGTTACCGTACCTTAAACAAACACTCGTGAGCACAATTAGTCCACGGGATTCAGAGAGAGTGAGAATGAACAGCGAAATAGTAACAAAAAATGTGACAATGAGGGGAAACTATGTCATTCAAACGTTAACCATATAAATTACAGTAACACTAACTGAGCGTCTACATACATATTCCAATCAATTTATGTTAACCATTTTAGGGTTGGTTAGGTTCGGTTATATATCTACATTAGTTTTAACTCAAATGAAAAGAACTTAACTCATACATAATGAAATGAACAGTTTTATCATTTCATAAGAAAAAAATTAGAGAAAATATATTAATTCAGGAAAACTTGGCTTATTAGGCAAATCGGGCCTTGCATAGTAGGCTGAGAAGTGCGTTCTGGCTACTAGGTACGACATATATATATATATATATATATATATATATATATATATATATATATATATATATATATATATATATATATATATATATATATATATATATATATATATATTTTTATTTTATTTATTTATTTTTTAAAAATATGTTATATTTATAAATATGTATGTATATTTAAATATTGATATATACCTGTGGGTCCAGGAGGCCATCTGTGTCCCCTCAGATGGTCTCCCTTATCACAGTTTGTGTCTATGGATGTGTGTCTGTGTGTGTGTTTATCCCTGTGAGTGTCCGTGTGAGTGTGTGAGAGTCCGGTTGCGTGTGTGTCCGGTTATGCCTGTGGGTCCACGAGGCCATCTGTGTCCCCTCAGATGGTCTCCCTTATCACAGTCTATGGGTGTGTGTGAGTGTGAGTGCCCCTGTGATTGTTCGGGTGAGGGTGTGTGTGTGTGTGTGAGTGTCCGGGTTTATGTGAGGTTTGGTTCCAGGAAACATCCTTCCCCTTCCCCTCCCCATATCTCCTCCCTTATTCCCACCGTGGGTTCGAATCCCAGGTGATTAGACCTGCCCTAAGTCCATGGATCCAAGGTATCCATCCGTGGGCCCAACGGATTTCACCCCTTCCCCACTTTCCAAGGGCCAGGTCAATTCTAGCTATCCAGGAAACCTGTCGAAACAGAGGCAGCTACAGGAGGGGACACACAAATATTTGTGCCCTGCAGTTACACACCCGTTCCGACAGGCTCGATCGCAATCTATCCAGATGAGAACACGTTCTTTTCCGACTAGACCACGCTGGACTCGCTGTATGTCTCAAATTTGGTTCCTTTATTTATAGTTAGTATTTTTGGTGTATTAATTGATTTGTTTTAATTTTTTAATGACTTAGGTAGAGTGATTTAGGGAGTTGGGGGGGGAGGTCGGGTTGTGTGTGTAGTGGATTGTACGAGATTGTGGTTTGTTAGTATTTATCTAGTTGTGTTCACCTAGTTGTGCTTGCGAGGGTTGAGCTCTGCTCTTTCGGCCCGCCTCTCAACTGCCAATCAATCAATTATTAATAACTAATAAAAAAAAATTCCACACACACACACACACCCAGGAAGCAGCCCGCAACAGCTGTCTAACGCTCATTTACATATTTACTGCTAAGTAACAGAGGGCATCAGAATGATAGAAACTCTGCTGATTTCCGTTTGTGCCATCACCGGGGGATCGAATGAGCTAGGATTACGAGTCGGGAGCGACGTCCACTCAGCAATAAAGCCCCCTAGTTTGCGTATTGGTGCAAAAGATAATTTGGGAGAGGTTAAGGGAAAGGAATGACGTTTGGTGGCCTTGAAAGCTCTGGAGGGGAGGGGGGTTGCCAGTTATGAATTAAAATTGTTATTTTTTAAGATACGATATATATGCAAAAGACGTTGCGAGATATAGTAAGAAAAGTGTTTCTGACTGAAGTTAGGTACTGTGTGATTGACTTGTATGTTAGGAAAAAGAATATTTATTAGAAACTTAGATAATCTTTAGAAATGTTTCTTCTTAAATAGTTGCAAATTATTGTGTGAAAAGCCTATGGTTACCGTACCTTAAACAAACACTCGTGAGCACAATTAGTCCACGGGATTCAGAGAGAGTGAGAATGAACAGCGAAATAGTAACAAAAAATGTGACAATGAGGGGAAACTATGTCATTCAAACGTTAACCATATAAATTACAGTAACACTAACTGAGCGTCTACATACATATTCCAATCAATTTATGTTAACCATTTTAGGGTTGGTTAGGTTCGGTTATATATCTACATTAGTTTTAACTCAAATGAAAAGAACTTAACTCATACATAATGAAATGAACAGTTTTATCATTTCATAAGAAAAAAATTAGAGAAAATATATTAATTCAGGAAAACTTGGCTTATTAGGCAAATCGGGCCTTGCATAGTAGGCTGAGAAGTGCGTTCTGGCTACTAGGTACGACATATATATATATATATATATATATATATATATATATATATATATATATATATATATATATATATATATATTTTTTATTTTATTTATTTATTTTTTAAAAATATGTTATATTTATAAATATGTATGTATATTTAAATATTGATATATACCTGTGGGTCCAGGAGGCCATCTGTGTCCCCTTAGATGGTCTCCCTTATCACAGTTTGTGTCTATGGATGTGTGTCTGTGTGTGTGTTTATCCCTGTGAGTGTCCGTGTGAGTGTGTGAGAGTCCGGTTGCGTGTGTGTCCGGTTATGCCTGTGGGTCCACGAGGCCATCTGTGTCCCCTCAGATGGTCTCCCTTATCACAGTCTATGGGTGTGTGTGAGTGTGAGTGCCCCTGTGATTGTTCGGGTGAGGGTGTGTGTGTGTGTGTGAGTGTCCGGGTTTATGTGAGGTTTGGTTCCAGGAAACATCCTTCCCCTTCCCCTCCCCATATCTCCTCCCTTATTCCCACCGTGGGTTCGAATCCCAGGTGATTAGACCTGCCCTAAGTCCATGGATCCAAGGTATCCATCCGTGGGCCCAACGGATTTCACCCCTTCCCCACTTTCCAAGGGCCAGGTCAATTCTAGCTATCCAGGAAACCTGTCGAAACAGAGGCAGCTACAGGAGGGGACACACAAATATTTGTGCCCTGCAGTTACACACCCGTTCCGACAGGCTCGATCGCAATCTATCCAGATGAGAACACGTTCTCTTCCGACTAGACCACGCTGGAATCGCTGTATGTCTCAAATTTGGTTCCTTTATTTATAGTTAGTATTTTTGGTGTATTAATTGATTTGTTTTAATTTTTTAATGACTTAGGTAGAGTGATTTAGGGAGTTGGGGGGGAGGTCGGGTTGTGTGTGTAGTGGATTGTACGAGATTGTGGTTTGTTAGTATTTATCTAGTTGTGTTCACCTAGTTGTGCTTGCGAGGGTTGAGCTCTGCTCTTTCGGCCCGCCTCTCAACTGCCAATCAATCAATTATTAATAACTAATAAAAAAAAATTCCACACACACACACACACCCAGGAAGCAGCCCGCAACAGCTGTCTAACGCTCATTTACATATTTACTGCTAAGTAACAGAGGGCATCAGAATGATAGAAACTCTGCTGATTTCCGTTTGTGCCATCACCGGGGGATCGAATGAGCTAGGATTACGAGTCGGGAGCGACGTCCACTCAGCAATAAAGCCCCCTAGTTTGTGTATTGGTGCAAAAGATAATTTGGGAGAGGTTAAGGGAAAGGAATGACGTTTGGTGGCCTTGAAAGCTCTGGAGGGGAGGGGGGTTGCCAGTTATGAATTAAAATTGTTATTTTTTAAGATAGGATATATATGCAAAAGACGTTGCGAGATATAGTAAGAAAAGTGTTTCTGACTGAAGTTAGGTACTGTGTGATTGACTTGTATGTTAGGAAAAAGAATATTTATTAGAAACTTAGATAATCTTTAGAAATGTTTCTTCTTAAATAGTTGCAAATTATTGTGTGAAAAGCCTATGGTTACCGTACCTTAAACAAACACTCGTGAGCACAATTAGTCCACGGGATTCAGAGAGAGTGAGAATGAACAGCGAAATAGTAACAAAAAATGTGACAATGAGGGGAAACTATGTCATTCAAACGTTAACCATATAAATTACAGTAACACTAACTGAGCGTCTACATACATATTCCAATCAATTTATGTTAACCATTTTAGGGTTGGTTAGGTTCGGTTATATATCTACATTAGTTTTAACTCAAATGAAAAGAACTTAACTCATACATAATGAAATGAACAGTTTTATCATTTCATAAGAAAAAAAATTAGAGAAAATATATTAATTCAGGAAAACTTGGCTTATTAGGCAAATCGGGCCTTGCATAGTAGGCTGAGAAGTGCGTTCTGGCTACTAGGTACGACATATATATATATATATATATATATATATATATATATATATATATATATATATATATATATATATATATATATATATATATATATATATATATATATATATATATATATTTTTTTTTTTTTATTTATTTTTTTTTAAAAATATGTTATATTTATAAATATGTATGTATATTTAAATATTGATATATACCTGTGGGTCCAGGAGGCCATCTGTGTCCCCTCAGATGGTCTCCCTTATCACAGTTTGTGTCTATGGATGTGTGTCTGTGTGTGTGTTTATCCCTGTGAGTGTCCGTGTGAGTGTGTGAGAGTCCGGTTGCGTGTGTGTCCGGTTATGCCTGTGGGTCCACGAGGCCATCTGTGTCCCCTCAGATGGTCTCCCTTATCACAGTCTATGGGTGTGTGTGAGTGTGAGTGCCCCTGTGATTGTTCGGGTGAGGGTGTGTGTGTGTGTGTGTGAGTGTCCGGGTTTATGTGAGGTTTGGTTCCAGGAAACATCCTTCCCCTTCCCCTCCCCATATCTCCTCCCTTATTCCCACCGTGGGTTCGAATCCCAGGTGATTAGACCTGCCCTAAGTCCATGGATCCAAGGTATCCATCCGTGGGCCCAACGGATTTCACCCCTTCCCCACTTTCCAAGGGCCAGGTCAATTCTAGCTATCCAGGAAACCTGTCGAAACAGAGGCAGCTACAGGAGGGGACACACAAATATTTGTGCCCTGCAGTTACACACCCGTTCCGACAGGCTCGATCGCAATCTATCCAGATGAGAACACGTTCTCTTCCGACTAGACCACGCTGGAATCGCTGTATGTCTCAAATTTGGTTCCTTTATTTATAGTTAGTATTTTTGGTGTATTAATTGATTTGTTTTAATTTTTTAATGACTTAGGTAGAGTGATTTAGGGAGTTGGGGGGGAGGTCGGGTTGTGTGTGTAGTGGATTGTACGAGATTGTGGTTTGTTAGTATTTATCTAGTTGTGTTCACCTAGTTGTGCTTGCGAGGGTTGAGCTCTGCTCTTTCGGCCCGCCTCTCAACTGCCAATCAATCAATTATTAATAACTAATAAAAAAAAATTCCACACACACACACACACCCAGGAAGCAGCCCGCAACAGCTGTCTAACGCTCATTTACATATTTACTGCTAAGTAACAGAGGGCATCAGAATGATAGAAACTCTGCTGATTTCCGTTTGTGCCATCACCGGGGGATCGAATGAGCTAGGATTACGAGTCGGGAGCGACGTCCACTCAGCAATAAAGCCCCCTAGTTTGCGTATTGGTGCAAAAGATAATTTGGGAGAGGTTAAGGGAAAGGAATGACGTTTGGTGGCCTTGAAAGCTCTGGAGGGGAGGGGGGTTGCCAGTTATGAATTAAAATTGTTATTTTTTAAGATAGGATATATATGCAAAAGACGTTGCGAGATATAGTAAGAAAAGTGTTTCTGACTGAAGTTAGGTACTGTGTGATTGACTTGTATGTTAGGAAAAAGAATATTTATTAGAAACTTAGATAATCTTTAGAAATGTTTCTTCTTAAATAGTTGCAAATTATTGTGTGAAAAGCCTATGGTTACCGTACCTTAAACAAACACTCGTGAGCACAATTAGTCCACGGGATTCAGAGAGAGTGAGAATGAACAGCGAAATAGTAACAAAAAATGTGACAATGAGGGGAAACTATGTCATTCAAACGTTAACCATATAAATTACAGTAACACTAACTGAGCGTCTACATACATATTCCAATCAATTTATGTTAACCATTTTAGGGTTGGTTAGGTTCGGTTATATATCTACATTAGTTTTAACTCAAATGAAAAGAACTTAACTCATACATAATGAAATGAACAGTTTTATCATTTCATAAGAAAAAAATTAGAGAAAATATATTAATTCAGGAAAACTTGGCTTATTAGGCAAATCGGGCCTTGCATAGTAGGCTGAGAAGTGCGTTCTGGCTACTAGGTACGACATATATATATATATATATGTCGTACCTAGTAGCCAGAACGCACTTTTTGGACTACTATGCAAGGCCCGATTTGCCTAATAAGCCAAGTTTTCCTGAATTAATATGTTTTCTCTAATTTTTTTCTTATGAAATGATAAAGCTACCCATTTTATTATGTATGAGGGAAATTTTTTTTATTGGAGTTAAAATTAACGTAGATATATGACCGAACCTAACCAACCCTACCTAACCTAACCTAACCTATCTTTATAGGTTAGGTTAGGTTATGTAGCCGAAAACGTTAGGTTAGGTTAGGTTAGGTAGGTTAGGTAGTCGAAAAAACATTAATTCATGAAAACTAGGCTTATTAGGCAAATCGGGCCTTGCATAGTAGGCTGAGAAGTGCGTTCTGGCTACTAGGTACGACATATATATATATATATATATATATATATATATATATATATTTTTTTTTTTTTATTTTATTTATTTTTTTTTTAAAAATATGTTATATTTATAAATATGTATGTATATTTAAATATTGATATTTACCTGTGGGTCCAGGAGGCCATCTGTGTCCCCTCAGATGGTCTCCCTTATCACTGTTTGTGTCTATGGATGTGTGTCTGTGTGTGTGTTTATCCCTGTGAGTGTCCGTGTGAGTGTGTGAGAGTCCGGTTGCGTGTGTGTACGGTTATGCCTGTGGGTCCACGAGGCCATCTGTGTCCCCTCAGATGGTCTCCCTTATCACAGTCTATGGGTGTGTGTGAGTGTGAGTGCCCCTGTGATTGTTCGGGTGAGGGTGTGTGTGTGTGTGTGAGTGTCCGGGTTTATGTGAGGTTTGGTTCCAGGAAACATCCTTCCCCTTCCCCTCCCCATATCTCCTCCCTTATTCCCACCGTGGGTTCGAATCCCAGGTGATTAGACCTGCCCTAAGTCCATGGATCCAAGGTATCCATCCGTGGGCCCAACGGATTTCACCCCTTCCCCACTTTCCAAGGGCCAGGTCAATTCTAGCTATCCAGGAAACCTGTCGAAACAGAGGCAGCTACAGGAGGGGACACACAAATATTTGTGCCCTGCAGTTACACACCCGTTCCGACAGGCTCGATCGCAATCTATCCAGATGAGAACACGTTCTCTTCCGACTAGACCACGCTGGACTCGCTGTATGTCTCAAATTTGGTTCCTTTATTTATAGTTAGTATTTTTGGTGTATTAATTGATTTGTTTTAATTTTTTAATGACTTAGGTAGAGTGATTTAGGGAGTTGGGGGGGAGGTCGGGTTGTGTGTGTAGTGGATTGTACGAGATTGTGGTTTGTTAGTATTTATCTAGTTGTGTTCACCTAGTTGTGCTTGCGAGGGTTGAGCTCTGCTCTTTCGGCCCGCCTCTCAACTGCCAATCAATCAATTATTAATAACTAATAAAAAAAAATTCCACACACACACACACACCCAGGAAGCAGCCCGCAACAGCTGTCTAACGCTCATTTACATATTTACTGCTAAGTAACAGAGGGCATCAGAATGATAGAAACTCTGCTGATTTCCGTTTGTGCCATCACCGGGGGATCGAATGAGCTAGGATTACGAGTCGGGAGCGACGTCCACTCAGCAATAAAGCCCCCTAGTTTGCGTATTGGTGCAAAAGATAATTTGGGAGAGGTTAAGGGAAAGGAATGACGTTTGGTGGCCTTGAAAGCTCTGGAGGGGAGGGGGGTTGCCAGTTATGAATTAAAATTGTTATTTTTTAAGATACGATATATATGCAAAAGACGTTGCGAGATATAGTAAGAAAAGTGTTTCTGACTGAAGTTAGGTACTGTGTGATTGACTTGTATGTTAGGAAAAAGAATATTTATTAGAAACTTAGATAATCTTTAGAAATGTTTCTTCTTAAATAGTTGCAAATTATTGTGTGAAAAGCCTATGGTTACCGTACCTTAAACAAACACTCGTGAGCACAATTAGTCCACGGGATTCAGAGAGAGTGAGAATGAACAGCGAAATAGTAACAAAAAATGTGACAATGAGGGGAAACTATGTCATTCAAACGTTAACCATATAAATTACAGTAACACTAACTGAGCGTCTACATACATATTCCAATCAATTTATGTTAACCATTTTAGGGTTGGTTAGGTTCGGTTATATATCTACATTAGTTTTAACTCAAATGAAAAGAACTTAACTCATACATAATGAAATGAACAGTTTTATCATTTCATAAGAAAAAAATTAGAGAAAATATATTAATTCAGGAAAACTTGGCTTATTAGGCAAATCGGGCCTTGCATAGTAGGCTGAGAAGTGCGTTCTGGCTACTAGGTACGACATATATATATATATATATATATATATATATATATATATATATATATATATATATATATATATATATATATATATATATATATATATATATATTTTTTTTTTTTTTTTATTTATTTTTTTTTTTAAAATATGTTATATTTATAAATATGTATGTATATTTAAATATTGATATATACCTGTGGGTCCAGGAGGCCATCTGTGTCCCCTTAGATGGTCTCCCTTATCACAGTTTGTGTCTATGGATGTGTGTCTGTGTGTGTGTTTATCCCTGTGAGTGTCCGTGTGAGTGTGTGAGAGTCCGGTTGCGTGTGTGTCCGGTTATGCCTGTGGGTCCACGAGGCCATCTGTGTCCCCTCAGATGGTCTCCCTTATCACAGTCTATGGGTGTGTGTGAGTGTGAGTGCCCCTGTGATTGTTCGGGTGAGGGTGTGTGTGTGTGTGTGAGTGTCCGGGTTTATGTGAGGTTTGGTTCCAGGAAACATCCTTCCCCTTCCCCTCCCCATATCTCCTCCCTTATTCCCACCGTGGGTTCGAATCCCAGGTGATTAGACCTGCCCTAAGTCCATGGATCCAAGGTATCCATCCGTGGGCCCAACGGATTTCACCCCTTCCCCACTTTCCAAGGGCCAGGTCAATTCTAGCTATCCAGGAAACCTGTCGAAACAGAGGCAGCTACAGGAGGGGACACACAAATATTTGTGCCCTGCAGTTACACACCCGTTCCGACAGGCTCGATCGCAATCTATCCAGATGAGAACACGTTCTCTTCCGACTAGACCACGCTGGAATCGCTGTATGTCTCAAATTTGGTTCCTTTATTTATAGTTAGTATTTTTGGTGTATTAATTGATTTGTTTTAATTTTTTAA